>NC_057805.1:461157939-461179696 GCF_018294505.1 Triticum aestivum | reverse complement strand
CATGAAGGTCCTTGGGTCGCATCATTGGTTGAGGAAGTATCTCTAGAGTGTTTCGAACTGACATTGCCCAGGGCATAAAAAATTCAAAAAAATACAAAACCTTGGAAACCTAGCATTGTTTGTGCAAGAGATCATGTGTGCCAAAATTGAGGTGATTTGGAGGTGGTCGAAAAAATGCCCGCATTCCGGAGGGACCATTTGGTCACTTAAGCCAGTTTTTGAAAAAAGGTGAATTTTTCCACCGCCTCCAAATCACCCAAATTTTCTTGTACATGGTGACACACATGTGCCAAACATGTCTATGAAAGAAATTTTTGAAAAACATTATTTTACAATGCCCCCTTGAGGCATAGACCGATGTTTTCAGCAGTCACGCATTATAAATTCAAAAAAATTCAAAAAAATACAAAACCTTGGAAACCTAGCATTGTTTGTGCAAGAGATCATGTGTGCAACATGTCTATGAAAGATATTTTTAAAAACAATTATTTTACAATGTCCCCTTGAGGTATAGACCGACATTTTGAGCATTAAATCAGGGTGTGTACAACTCTAGCTTGTTTTTGCCAAAATGCAGCATGATGGACAGGCTGCAATGGAAATAATGGTGACAAATGAAAAAAATGAAATAGACAAAAAAACCCGCCTACTTGCCCGCTTTCACAATTCAACGGCCTGCGTACGACTAGTAACCCAATCATTTATTGGGCCAGGATGCAGAGGCCCGCCAGATTGTGAAAACAGGTAGCAAGTAGGCCCCACAGGGCAGGGACGGAGACGGTTAGGCAATGTGCTGCCCGCTTTAGAAAGGAACTTGAGAGGGAAAGCTCAGCCCGCTATATAAACCGGTGCTAGCTCCCCTCGCTCGGCGAGGTGGGACTAAACTCCCTGCACCCCTGGGATGTGCCCGGCGTGAAGCTCGCTTGGGCCTAATTCGGGTGGGCCGTCCCACGCCAGCCTCACCCGCTGGGTCGCTGGATGGACCGTTGGGCCATCTCGTTGTCTGCGCCTGAGGCCTGCATGCATGGGAAGGGCGGCGACGTGGGTTTGCATGTGCGGGTGGCGGACGTGCATGCATGCGAGCGAGGCGATTAAAACCTTGTTTTCACACTTTTCGATTCAACGTGGCAATTAAAACCTTGGTTTCACACTTTTTTGATCCACCCGCATGTATTCAACGTGGCAATTAAAGCCTTGGTTTCACACTTTTTTGATCCACCCGCATCTATTCAACGTGGCAATTAAAGTGGCACATGGATCGTTCGACGCGGCTAGTTTGAACGTAAGCGCGGTCGGTTCCCTTCCCTTCCCCTTTCCCTATTTAAACCACCAGCCATCACCTTTTGCACACATCCATTTGCGCCGCCCTTCTCTTCTTCCCCAAACCCAGAGCACTCTCTGAGCGAGCCGCGAGGATGTAGTACAACGGCCCCACCTACCGGCTCCCACCGACCGTGCCGGAGAGACAGTATCCGGCCGGCGTCGTCGTGGAGAGCACGCTTCGCGTGTGGGCATTCTTACGCTGGAGGGGTGCAAGGGGCTTTGCCCAGTGGTTCCTCCGTGCGGGCTTCGCCCACCTCCCGGCGGGCTCGCCGGTGATGTTCCGACTGGATGAAGTGCGTCCAAACTCCTGGTCTCCGCCGATAGGGCTCACCGTCACCTTCACCAACAGATTTGATGCGTACTACCTCCTCGGCAAGGTGTTTTGGTGTGGATGCGAATTCATCGCATTCACAACCCACAACATCTTCACAAACCTCGACTGCGTCTTCCCCACCCGCGACGGTATGCACACCCTCCCCTACTACATCGGCGAGGACGGGATGGAGAGGAGCACTGGAGAGGAGGGGCAGTGAAGATGGTGGTGAAGGCCCGGTCTCGTCAGCTTGTCTTGCCCTAGCGTGTTAGGGCAAGTTTTTTATCTTTTAAATATTTCTATTAAATCATGTTGTTGGTTCTACCGTGAACTTTATCTATCCGAACTATGTTATGATTTCTACCCGTCTATTTGATATGTTGTTGGTTATCTATGTTTTGCATGCTATTTCTATCTTCTTCCCTTGATATTTCTATCTTATTTGACGTCAAAACCAGCAAGTTTTGGGGTTAGCTCAGATTTCACGCGGCCCACAGGGGTGTGCTTGCGCGCTTGATGGAAAAAATTGGTGTCATTCAACTTAGCCGTTCGGGTAGCAGGGGATGTTCCATCTAGGAAGACGGATTTTTTCGGCATGCTTGAAATGGACCCAAATTTTTTTTGAAACCCTTGTACCAACATGACAAGCATCCATGCCAACTGGAAATTGTTTTGCGATGTTGTATGGTTTTGTAGGCTATAATGATTACACGTGTAGATGAAAGGCACGAAAAAACAGTTTCAACAAAGACAACATCAATGATTTTTTACAAGTTTTATAGATGGAAACTTCTTTAGATGAAATGCCATCTCACAAACAACTCAGAAACAACTGTATGATTGATCATAAAACACATGCATTGTTGTTCAAAGAACTGTCTCATGAATAAATTGTACCATAATTGCGAACATAGTGTGAAACAGAAAAAAAAATGTTTGTTTGCAACAAAATAATCCTGGTTTGAAGCTTAAACTGGTTGAAAAACAATTGAGCCTACTCCATATGGTCTTCTGCACTGCCAAAATCCAGTGACCTCTTGCGTTGCGACGTTGGAGATTGCGTCGGGCTTGGCGACGACCCATGTGCTTCAATCTTTTTCTCTTTAACATCAATGTAACCATACAACTGAAGTTGTTCTTGTTCTTTCTCCGCCAACTCTCTAGCAAGACCCTCCATTTCTTGGATTCTCACTTCCTGTAGAAAACCATAGGAATTGTATTAGGAAGAACTTAAAAATGACGTAGCCATAAACTAGATGCATGTAACACGTAAAATTTGAACCTCTGGATCAATGTCATCCTCGGGAAAACAACCCGTAGTTCTATTGTACACAATGTACAGGTGACATGTCTTGCTGCCATTCAGATCAAAAAGCATTTTTTCTACATCATCTGGTCCTGCAATCAAGAACATTCCTTCTGGCAGCTTCCACGCAGACCCGGGTAAGAAGTAGTACAGTTCTGCTCCCAGTTTGCAACCAAAAGTATCTCTCATTTCACTCATAATGAGATCGTAGGTCACTTTGGCGGGTTCAAAAATTTTGACTTCTGCCGGGTGTTCATCAAAGTATGCTCTCGGGACATGTGACATCTCATCATCCCTACCAACAAAAAATTCCATGACCAGCACCTAGTATCTCACATCAGAGTTAATACATTAAATGAGTAAAGGGGCAAACATAATTTTTTATGTGCATAGCAACATTGCGGTGTTGTTACCTGCTTTTGTGGAATGTATCCTTCATGTGGAGTGACTGGGGATTGTGCCATCTCAAACCTTCTCACCTTGTTATGTGGAATGTATCCTTCATGTGGTGTGACTGGGGACTCTGCCATCACACGTTTCTTATCCTGCGTATGAAACGTCGACAGTGGGTTTACACACAAATTTTAAAAGGTCATACCATATCTTGGGTATGTCATCGTTGGGAGGTACTTACAAGGGGAGAATTGAAGATATGTTGTTGGGGTGGAGTGATGTGGCATTCAACGGGTGACTCTATCGCACTTTCTCGAGTGGATGGCGACTATGCCGTCTCATGATGCTTAGCCTACATACAATCGCCGACATAAGGTTGCCACAAATTGAAGATGTTTGTATCATAGAATACGTAGGTCCTTAATATATACAATCGGTGCGAGATACTTACAGGGGGAGAAAAATTGAAGACATGTTGTCGGGGTGGCCGTGAGATCGCACGGGCTTCTAACATATGTCCTTCCAAACGGACCTTCTCCAGCATGGCCTTATAATCCATGTCCGACCGCTCCTGTAGCAGCTTGCTGTCCATATCCGAACGTGCCTGCAACACATAGGCATCCATCCTGAATCGCTCTGTCTGTATAATACTGTCCACAAGCTTCCGGCCCTTCTGCAACGTTTGATGCATTTCCTTGTAGCCAAGGAAAAACTTTTTTTTCCATGTCCTCACAGTCCCGCTTATACTTTTCTTCAATCTCAAGACGCATCTTCGCCATCTTACGGGAAAACTCCTCACGCTCCTCCTTTATCATCCTGTCCACGTATGAACGTTCTTTTTTGAGTTTCTTATCTACCTCAGCGCGATCCTTTTGCACCTTCAAGTCGATCTCCCGGCGCGCTTCATGCAAAGACTTGTCGTACTCCGCATGGTTGTTATGCGCCTCTGAGACCATGGTCCCTACAACAACACATATACCCATTGTATGAAAACTGTATCCACAACCTCATCCAACTAATTCCTAACAATACCACCGAGAAAATATATTCATAACCAGTTCGTACGAACAACTACTACAAACTATCAATCAAAAAGCTCTTGCATGACATCCTGTACTCCAATTACACCAGAACTACTCAACTATGGCAAAGGCTGTATTTTCTAATCTCTTCGGAAATGACTTCTTGGTCGAATGAATGGAAAAATTAATCAGCACTGCAATCGAAGATGGGAGGAGCTGTGGAGGAGACCTTTTTAATCCGGCGTCGGCGTGGTCGCTTCAGAAGCGATGGCGCGATCCCGACGATGGCTATGTGAGGAGAAACAAGGTAGATGGGGGTGGTTAGGATAGGGTTGATATGCGGTAGAATGGGAAGGTATATATCCGTGATTGTAGGGTTAATTAGTTATTTGGAAGTAATGCGCTTTGATGCAAGTTTTTTCTAAGGAGCATGATCTTTTGGGGGCTTCCAAAACATGTGCACTGACCGTGGGTCCAACCACATATCACACAAGCCCGAGCCATCGCCGTGCCCGTGCCAACCTGCGGCCCACCATTGCCTCCCTTTCCCTTGCCCCACCAAATTGTCATTCTTCTCCGGCGACGAAGCCTGACATCGCCGGCGGACGGTGAGAGACGAGAGATGTCCATGTCCAGTTCGGCCTCTCCGTCATCATGGCCGCGGTATGGTTCACTACCGATGACCAGATGCCCCGACTGCCCACGCATCGCGCCACTGAAGCGTTTGACAACCATATCGGAGAAGAATGGAAACCATGGGCGGGAATTTGTGAAATGCGAGAGCAAACCAGAAGCGGGGAAGGTTAAATCTATGTTCTGTTGTGTCTTTTTGCTATGAATTCTGACCCCAGATTTATTTATATTTCCTCGGAATTGGTATTTAGGGTTTCCCTTCCCTTTTTCAAAACCTGAAAACATGCAAGCATTTTGAGTGGCTGGATGAATACGTTGAGAGGCTTCAAACGGATGGCTTAATTGATTTGAGGCACGGGGCAACCCTAGAGGTAGATCTGCCATCGGCGGTGGATAATAAGGGCTATGCCAATGTTCCTCCGATGGTGGCGGATGCGGAACTCAAGGTGGAATTGAAGAAGATCAACAAGAACTTAAGGCAGTTGATCGATCTGAAGAAGCACGCAAATCTGATGGCCGCGGGATTTTATTTTTCAATAATTGTTGTGGGATTTGTTTACTTGTTGATCATCAGTCGTTAGTAGTTGTTAACAAATTATTTTAGTCAGCTTCTGTATAAGCAATGTCATGTGTGCTTAATGCCTTGTATGACCAGACCAAGGAAAAGCTCATTTGAAATCTATTGGAAAGGACAAATAAAAGGAAGAGCAATAAATTCCTTCCACGAATTTCAAGAAATAATTGTCAACCCATTTATTACGTGATATGTTTGGCGCAATTAGTGGCTAACTGGTTTTTTTTGAGGAATAGTGGCTACTTGGTTTGATACATGCCAAACGTTACGTTCAGATTAGTTGCATTATTTCGTTCATTTTTTACCCAAAAAATCTATACAAAGTGTTAATTGGACAATGTGAACAATGTGGCATGTACCCTGAACCCTAACCACCCCCCACACACACAAAACCGTAAAAACATTCAAAATTTTGCCCCACATGGAAACCATTATGCATGAATTCTCTATGGGGTCATGGGATGCCATGATGAAAGTTTGGGATCATTAGTACATGTACACGCAAGTACGATCTCTGACACACGCATTTCCGGTCCCTGTACATGTACATGTAAACCAACCCAATATCGATCCGGTTCAGTGGATGGATGCATGCTCTATGTGGCACGAAGTATGTCGGTCGAGCCAGTCGATGGACCAGATCGATGCTACCAGAGGGATTCCATTGTAGACCAACGCTCGACCTATGTCCGGTGTGTGTGATAGGTCCACTGTAAGACAAACATAGTTCCGTCAACCCTAAAATCGTAAACACTGATAACCCTGACCCCCCCCCACTAAACCATAAAAACATTCAAAATTTTGCCCCACATGGAAACCATTATGCATGCATTCTCTATGGGGTCATGGGATGCCATGAGGAAAGTTTGGGATTATACACGCAAGTACGATCTCTGACACGCGCATTTCCGGCCTAGCATGTCAACACCCCGAAAGCACTAGCTGGGTTCCTCACCTGTATGAAACCAACCCAACATCGATCCGGTCCAGTGGATGGACGCATGCTCTATGTCGGACGAAGTTTGTCGGCCGAGCCAGTCAACGGACCGGATCGATGCTACCGGAGGGAATCCATTGTAGACCAACGCTCCACCAATGTCCGGTGTGTGTGCTACGTCCACTGTAAGACAAACATAGTTCCGTCGACCCTAAAACCCTTAAACCCTAAACCCTGATAACCCTAACCCCCCCACTAAACCGTAACAACATTCAAAATTTTGCCCCACATGGAAACCATTATGCATGCATTCTCTATGTGGTCATGGGATGCCATTAAGAAAGTTTGGGATCATTAGTACATGTACACGCAAGTACGATCTCTGACACGCGCATTTCCGGGCTTGCATGTCAACACTAAACCCTAAACCCTGATAACCCTACCCCCCCCACTAAACCCTAAACCCTGAACCCTGATAACCCTAACCCCCCCACTAAACCCTGAACCCCTAAACCCCTAAACCCTAATAACCCTAAACCCCTAAACGAGTTGACAAGATTTTCTTATTTTTTTATATCATTTATCCAAATCTCACATAACTCACGCGGCCCACCCCTCCCTAAATTCCGCGATTACAGCTCCGCATTCTAACCACCCGGGCCGTCCGCACCTCGCACGACCGCTGCAAGATCAGATCGGAGACGCCGGTCGCCCACAGAATACAGGAGTCGGCGGCCACCACTCGCCGCCCACCGCCAACGTGATCTGAGGGGTCGGACGTCAGTGTTCTTCTCGCCGCCTCCTCCTCGCGTGAACGCGCCGTTTTTCCTTTGCGCCGTCGACCGCGCTATACCGGCACTTATAGTTTGCGACACACTAACCGCCGCCATCTACTCGGCGGCACCGTCTCCGAGAGAAGGTATTACCTGATCGTAACTCTTTATAATCGTTGTCGGCCGCTCCTTTAGTAGTTGAACCCTCATAGGTTTTGCACCCAAATAGGTTCTCTGCTTAAACCCATAAGTGGATCATATGTTAAATGACCCAGTTAATTTTGTTAAAATTAATTCGCTGCTAATTTTGTTATACATTTTCCAATTTTCTTCAGATTAATTGAGCCGGATTTTATCATTGCATATGAGCCAGCAATGTCAGTTTCAGATACGAACCTTCATAATGGAGAAAAGACCATCTCCGAAATTACCGATGCGGTAAGTAATTGACTGTTTGTGTACAATCGTTTCGTACACATAATTCATGTGTCTCAGTATAATTTAATGGCATGTAACAGGAACTCGGCGAAAAGCATGGTCATATGAAGTTAGTATGCTCACAGACAAGGTTCGGAAAAACCATGAAATTGTTGTCACCAGACCACAAAAAGTACATCATATCAGAAACCAGTCTTGGCGGTCTAACCCAGATGCATGAAGTGACTCTACGGTGCATAATGTTGGTTAGACTAGCCAAGAGCATAGATATGGACACCCAATCCATTACCATCGGAAAAACGCCAATTCCTATTAACAAAAGAGGACGTGCAGTGTATATTTGGCATTCCGATAGAAGGGGAGGATATAGAGCCACATCTGGAAATGCAAACCGACACAGAATTGTTTACCGCCTATGCAAACAATGGGCAAATTTTGATTTCTGACCTTGAAACGGCGATCCGAGCTTCCAAAGCCCCAGACGGCGATTTCCTGAGACGGTTCATTCTGTACGCAATTGGTACTGTTCTAGCACCAACAGCACAACATTATGTGGACTCGAAATTTCTCAACCTTGTTACAGATCTTCAAAACCTTCGGAAATTTAACTGGGGATGTTTCACACTTAATCACTTCTTCAAGTCCGTTCACAAGTTTAGAAATCGATATCACGTAAATCTACAAGGAAATCTAATTCTGCTCCAGGTTAGTGCTAGATCACTACTTAATGTCCTTTAATTATTGTTCTGTTGCATATCTGTATGGTGATGAACTAATTTATTGTGTAGTATTGGTACTGGGAGCACGTGCGTAGTGGCCGATTGATGTATGCTTCTAGACCCCTACCATTGATCGCACGATGGGACGAAATGACGGCTACTTTAAGAAGCGATGCTTACGACAAAGGAGGTCTTCATAACGGGCTGGTACCTATCTACAATTGAACTTTCTATATTCGATTTTTTATTTGGTACTAATGGTTCATTATATTTTATAAAAAAAGGCTGTCATGGAAATTTGTGCTCCTCAACGACCGTCTAAGAATTCTAATAATTTTCCAAGAAAAAATGATGAACATGTGCATCAACATGATTCGTATCGAGCACCATCACAAGGACAGCAATTTAGTAGCCAGCAAGTATGAACTCCAAAGACTATTTGTTTTTGCAATATCACAAATAGGTTTCATGGAACCTCATTCATTTAGCTATTGTTATCAACGGGGTTTTATTTGGTTTACACAGATTGACATGGTAGTTGAAGCCATGAATGCACGCTTAGCTGATCATGAAAAGAAGGTAGGCAGGAAGTTAATGGAAATTGAGCACAGATTTGATGTCAAATACCAGACGCTAGGTGAAGACTTGATCGACATGAAGACTAAAACTGGCACTAATCCTAGGTTGTCGAAGGCCGAGGACGAAATTAAAGACTTAAGGAGGGAACTACATGTATGTCATACTGTGCATTTTGTATTTTGTATGAATATGTTCCTTCATGTTCATTATTGTTTGCATTGTTACAGGAATTAAAATACGAATTTAGAAGCAACCGACAATCAGTGTCACAGAAAGGAGGCGTGCAGGTGATCTTTATGGCCCAACACGTTAATATCTAAAAGTAACAAACTAATGATGAACTACCTTTGTTCTTTGTAGGATCAAGTCAATGTGTGCAATTCATCACTGACAGGAACTCCTAGGGCTAGCCAATTCACGGCAGGGACTTCGACTACACCAAGTGCAAGACATGTGACGGAAAACAATGAGAATCCAGAATTAACTCGGATGAAGCCTGTCTTTGGTAATGATTACAAGTTCACGGATGAGGATATAGAGACAGCCGTTTACATCCGCGGAACATACGACCCTGTTGAAATAGCTAGAATCGGAGACATTACCCTCACAGCAGAAAAACTGAAGCGAAATTTGGACGAGAAATACATTTATGGTGATGTAAGCCCATTATACTCTAGTCTACATCATTACTGCAACAACTTTCTTATTATTGTATGATTGAAAATTTGGCAGGTTATTATGGCATATGCTCGCATTAGCCAAATTGAGAATGATACTACCTCAATCATATCCCCTGAAGAAATCGAAAAGCTGTTACAAATGAAGGGGGTGGTTCCTGTTGGACGTGCAGCCTCATGGTTAGCTCGTGTAGCAGAAAAATTTGTAGGGCGCCGGAAGGTACATGTTTTCCTCACTTTCATAGTTTATGTACACACTGTACACGACAAATTTCAGTTCTTAACCCAACCCAAATTTTACTGCAGGTGCATGTCCCACTGAATGTACACCAAAACCATTGGATGCTAATGATGTTTAATTTTGACAAAAAAGAAATTCAAACTCTGAACTCCATGAATTATCATTGCGACAAGACCAAGGAAGATTCTCTTGTAAGTGTTCTCTTGCTGCCTCTTTTGATCCGCATGGCACATGAGCTCCCAAAGTACCGTAACCCTATGTATAACTCGTCGTACCCTAGGTGGACTTGATTCAGTTCTGCATCGACGAAGCTGTCAAGAATGGGTTGATATCACCAGCTAAGAACATCAATTTTGCCGAATGGACCAAAAAACGCTATGAGAACATACCACAACAGACCGATGGGTAGGCATGGCCTCATAAATTATTATTTGCCTACACGAATAAGATTACTGATCTTTAACTAAACATCGCAGGACTTCCTGTGCGGTTTGGACACTGCTGTACATGTTGTCATGGAACGGGGATGAAATGACCGATATTTTCAACCAGGTAATTGAATGCCTAATTAACATTTGTACTTTGTTTAGCTTGAAAGCTATGCTGACATAAGTGTCGGTTATCAAATATAGGCAAGGATAGATATTTTCAGGTGGAAAATATGTACAGCCTTACTGCATTCAAATTGCAACGCGCTTCGTCTCGAATCATATAAGTTCCCCATAACAGTTAGTGCTACATCAAGAATATATCATTTATTTCGTAAGTCTCATGATTAGAACTAACGCAGCACTCTCTCTTATACAGAAGGAGGTGTACGACGCCCAGCAAGCAGTTCTACCTGATGGTTCAGAAGACGACGTACAATTAGTCAACAATCCTGATGGTTCCAACGAACCCGACACATCCAACTCCCAGAAGGATACCGGTGCACCCAACTCCCCCAAAAGTGGTGCACCCAACTCCCCAAAAAGGAAGAGAGCACGTGGACGCCCGAGAAAGCTAGTCAATCCCGAGGAAGCAGCAGAAACAAAGAGTCTTAAAGAACTGAAACTTAAATTTGACAGCAAGACCATAACCAACCAAGTGTCTTCGTTTCCATCACGGTCACGCAGAGAGCATAAACCAGCACCAGCTTTATTGAGCCCATTCAAACACAAATAGGTAGCATCAATTGATCATCAATTGATAAATGCTCATGCTCATGCTCTACTTTTAGCATCATTTCATACACGTTTAGTTCTTATCAGAAAGTGGAAATAGGTACTTTTGGCAATCATGAGCATCCTCTACTTATAGCAATATCTAATGCATCATCAGTACAAAGCTTGATTTAGCAATAGGTGGAATCGGCAATCATTTGCATGCTTTAACTTTGTGAAGCTATAATCATGCTAAGTTATACACTAAACATAATCATGCCAAGCTATAACTACCATAGTCATAAACCAGGCTTTTCTTAAGCACAAGTGCTTATTTGTACAGGGTAGACGCATAACTAGGCGTCTCTCCTGTAGAAATAGGCACCGGTGCTTCAGAAAAACCCTATTTATTTTTCTAAGCACCACCCTAAGCATCTAGCATTGTACAAGGCTTAACATGCATCACCAAAATAGTATTAACAACTTGGAACACTAAACCAGAGTAGCAGCGAACTCTTAAGATAAACGGCATAGGTTCAGACACACCATAGGACATCAGTTTTAGAGTCGAACAACAAAGAAACATAGATAACATAAGAGGACACGGCGGTCCTGGGGCAGCAGCAGCTCTCTAGCAGCACATCACTTCTCTCCCTTCTTCAATGGAGGTTGTAGGGCTCATTGACTTTGACAATCTCGAGGAAGCGTGCGTAGGCCGCATGTTTAGCCAGAGTACTGGCCTTATGGTTCTTACCATGTCCATTGCCAGTGCAGAAGGCATGCTGGATCATGCCATCTATGCCGCCACGGATCACCTTGCAACAGAAAGGGCACCCAATCTTGCCAAAGAAACGGTAGTTGATCTTGCCAGCAATCAGATGCCTCAGGGTGTAGCGGCTCTTGCTGTGCCTGCTGTCCATGCCGTAGTCCACGTCCTCGTCATCCTCCTGTGAATTAGTGAATTAGTACACATAGAAGAACTCAGCTAATCTATTATGGTACATTGCCTTAATTACAATGTTTTGAAAGTACATATGTGTAACATGGCAACTATCTATTTGCTAGAAATAAGGCGTATGTGCACATACATAATTGAGCCAAAGAAATTGACATGCATAAATATGGACGATGGAATAGTTGCATTTATAGATTAGTGCACAAGTAGTACATAATTAACACATGAAAGACTTGACACACCCACCCGGCCGTCCCCATTCCACGTGGGGACGTGGCGGTCGTGCACGCGGTCGTGCACCTCCTGCGGTTTGCCATCAATTGCTATCGGTCTCACAAGTGGGTCCCCTTGTCATCCACACAACCGCGCCACCACATGTACCACATTTTTCTTTCTCCCCATCTCGACCACTCCACATCTTTCTTTCTCCCCTTCTCGACCAGCGCCGCCGCCGCCGCCATCTCCAGACGACCCCTCTCTTCGCTGCCGGTGCGCGGCCGCCGCCAACTCCGGCAAGTACGTGAGATCTCCCCTCTTCTTCCCTTCCCCAACCGCGTCTCCCTACGGAGGCGGATCTGAGCCGATTGGTTTGGACTGAAACTTAGTTTTTGGATTGGATCTTGATTTGGTTTCTATGGTTTGAACCTTTGGATTCAATCCAAAAGTTGAAAACGGTTTGGACTGGGTTGGATGACGAGCATGTATAGTTTGGTTTGGTCTAGATTCTAAATGAAAATATCTGGATTGGTTTGGTTTTGATGTGTGCCGTGGATTGGACTGGTTTTAGTTTGGATGCCGAACTATTCCCAGGTTTAGATGAGACGGGCATTGCCATTGTCATTGGCATTGCTTTATTACGTAGATGATAGTAAATAGATTGATTAGCCATTGCCAGTATAGGTTATCACTATGATTTATTATATGTATGATCTTTGTATTGTACTATGTACAATTCAACTTAGAGTTCAACATGTTCTGTGTAGAATGGAGGAAGCACCATGTGGACGCTGCAACTCACGGTGCCGGACCAGCCTTTCTACTGCCACGCTGTTCGGCATCTACTTCCAGCCTTCTTTTGTTGTTGCAGCGGTAACAATTTATATGAACCTTCTGACAGTACATTCTTTTTTTTGCTATTTCCACTAATGTATTGTGTCTGTTATTTGTTTTTATCTTACACAGATCGTACCATGCAATGTGAGGTTGGCATTCAATGAGCTCATCGGAGACACCGTGACCTTCGACGCTCTTGGGGGCCCATACACTATGCAGGTCGAGAAGGGGCGAAAGATAACCCAGATAGGAGGAGATGATTGGGATCGTTTCATCGCCCGCGTGCGTCTTAGTGGGGGTGAATTGATCAGCTTCTCCTTCAGAAGAGATAGGCCCAGGATTTCTGTTATCTATCTAAATTTGATTCCGGATAGTGAGGATGAAGTTCATGAGGAGGAAGATGGTGCTGATTCAGATGATGACGATTCATATGATGATGAGAACCCACTTGTTGAATACCTGTATGCCCAAGGACTTAGACTAGGCGACGAGGAAATCGGCAACCTCTGGGACATGCTTCCGCTACCTGAAGACTACCTAGGGAAGCCATTCGTGACCCACCTCACAAGGACGAATGTTAAACGGCATATCATGGTATGTTACTTAGTGTGGTAATTACATGATATGCATGCTTAGTTAGTGTAGTAGTTCATATGATATGCATGTTGTAGTACTGTGATGAGAGGCCTAGTTTAGAATTCATTTAGTGAAGAATTTTATGGCATGCATGTAGTGTAGTAATTTGATGCTTGGCGTATAGTGTAGTGATGTGATGATATATATGCTCAGTGTCTTGAAGTGTATGCTTTGTTGATAATTGCACGTGACATGATCATATATCATGTCAACTGTTTTCAGAAATTACCTAAGAGGTTACTTGATAGCTGTGGCATCGACCCGGACGAAGAAGGCATGGCTGCTGGACTACGCCTTACCAGAACGGGCTCCATCAGCAGCTGTGCCTATGCAGTGGACACGGACGGTCGGACTGTCTTGAGAAGGGCAGGGTGGAAGAAGTTCCTTCGTGGCAAGAATCTTCGGGTAGGACAGGCCATCCTACTCACTGTTGCGAACACCAGTCGCCATGACTTGAGGATGATGATCACCATCCACCTCATTTGGAACTTGTTATGTTAGCTCTTGTTTGCGAGTACTTGTTGTGTATTACCGTACCTATATCTACTCATATCTAGGTACTATTGCTTCTGATGGATTGCAACTATTATTAACTGGTAACTAATGCTCTACTAGCTATGATTATTCCACTGTGTGATGTTTTATAGGCTGTAGTGTGACATGGTAACTGTTATATATGGTAGAGGCTGGTCTCTAAGACCTTGTACAATGCAAGGTGCTTAGGGATGTGCTTAGAAAAATAAAGCGGTTTTTTCTGAAGCACCAGTGCCTATTTCTACAGGAGAGACGCCTAGTTAAGCGTCTACCTTGTACAAATAAGCACCGGTGTACCAGTGCCTATTTCTACAGGTGCTTATTTGTACAGGGTAGACGCTTAACTAGGCGTCTCTCCTGTAGAAATAGGCACCGGTGCTTCAAAAAAACCCTGTTTATTTTTCTAAGCACCACCGTACGCATCAAGCATTGTACAAGGCTTATCATGCATCACCAAAATAGTATTAACAACTTGGAACACTAAACCAGAGTAGCAGCAAACTCTTAAGATAAACGGCAGATCAACCACCGCACAGCATAAGTTTAGACACACCATAGGACATAAGTTCAGACACACCTAACAACAAAGAAACATAGATATCATAAAAGGACACTGCGCTAGCAACTTGAAGGCAGACTTTGATCTCTCTTCATGCCGCGTAGTGGCAGTGGTAGTAGGGGTCAGCCTCCTGTGCTTCTGAAATTTCCACACCTGATTTGATGTTGTCTATTATCTTCCAAGCCTTGTAGGTGGCGTACGCATCCTTCGCTGCGTACTCGATGAGGTAGTCTGGCAGCGGGCTGATCCCCCACAGTTTATGGTCTTCGGTCCTGTTGATCTTCTTCTTCATGTTTTGGTAAAATGGGTGGATGACGCTGGCTGCAACATCAGCCAAGGAATCGTACTGCTTCTTTCTGCAGGCATATGGAACTCTATAGTTTTTCTGAATGTCGATGTACTTTTCGGGGTTGATCTCCAAACCAGACATCTTCAGCATCTCTTTGTCATTATGAATGCTGAAACCGGCAAAGGTGAACAACTTCTTCTCCTGGAGGAAGCTCTTGAGGCGCTTGGGCCTTCAAGGGGAGAGACATATTGAAGATTAGTAGTAATTTTGAAGATTTAGGAGTTGTTTGGTTTGTGACTAAGTTTGCCAAAGATTGCCACACCTAAGGTTAGGCAAGTTTGACCAACTTAGGTGTGTGTTTCGTTCAAGCCACACCTTAGGCAAGCCACACTTGGGTCCCACATGGCATACACACAAAAAGTGTGGCAAGATTCCCTTAGGCTTGCCAACTTGTGGCCCTCATTTTGATGAACTAACCTTAGGCAAACTTGGCAAAAAATTGTGGCAAAGTGTGACAATGCTAGTGCTAGAACCAAACAATACGAGTGATGAATGCATGAAGTACATGATGTTATTTCTCTTTTTGGATCATACAGTTGAAAATAACACTACAGCAAACTACTTCACTACATCAACTTCAGAAACAACTTTTAATACATCTAGTCCAGTGCATCCACACCGGTAGACACAACACTAATGCATCAATATCAGAAACTACACTAGTATATCAGAAACTAAACTAGTAGACACAACACTAATACATCTAGTCCAGTGCATCAACTTCAGAAAATAACACTAATGCATCCACAGCGGTAGACACAACACTAATGCATCAAGATCAGAAACTACACTAGTATATCAAGTTTGGTGATTAATCTGGTGCAAGATTTTAAGATACTAATCCAGTGCATCAGGGTAAAAATCTATGCCAGTGCATGTACTTGAGAAACCACACTAGTGCGTCCACTTCACAATCTACACTAGTACATGTAGTTGAGAAACTAGGGTATATGAGTAGGATGGCTCACCATTTTGTGGCCGCAGCGATGTGGTAGACCAGGCAGAGTTCATCCACACATAACTGCAGAACTGCTGCGTACTGCGGAGGTTCGTCATCCCTGGTATACTCCACATCAACGCCGATGAATCTAGGATACATGCCGACGGCTTTCATGAAGAGTCTCGTGAGCATTTCGTCGGCAGTGTCTGGATTGCTGGTGCAGACGACCTCCAGCGTCTCTTTGCCGTGGAGTTCCACCTTGTCAAGTTTGGTGGTGTAGTCGCGCTTCTCACCGGGGACCTGAACGTCGTCTTCCTTGATGCTCTGGTCGGACGTCTCGCCACAGTGACGCTTGGTAGACGGCTCCTCCGCCATTGCCCTTCTCCAGCGACGGCGGTTTTGAGACAGAGACGGTGGTTGCAGTTTGTGGAATAGATGGATGTGGTTCGCATAATGAGGGATGAATGGAGGAGAAGGTGCCTTTTTGAGTTCTGGGGGAGGCGGTTCGTCGCGTGAGGGAGGCGCTCGTCGTTATCGTGATCGTGGGGGTCGTGGGGCTCGTGTTGTTGGTGTTCCATTCTGTAACCACCCACGGGCCTGCATCGTGGCCCATATCACTGAGTTTGTAGTCGTATGCAGGCCGTGGTGTGTGAGAAAACTCATGTTAGGTAGGTGGGCTTTTCTCCTCCTTCACCCGGCGGCCGTGATGTAAACATGAGAAGCAAGTTTGCTAAGGTTGTAAACGGACCCAATATTTTTCTACATCTTTGTATCAACATGAAAAGCAATCATGACTAGTATTATTAAGAAATTGTGAATTTTTTTAAAATTCACGCTTTCTTAAGAAAAACATAAACATATTTTGAATTCAGGAACAATTTTTTAAACGATGAACTATTCTTGAAATCAAGAAAAATTTCCAAATTCAGAAATATATTTTTGAAATTGTGAACATTTTTAAAATTTCCTAATATCTTTTACGAATTCATGAACATTTTTGAAAAATTCATACATTTTTCAAAATATTTTGAACATTTACTAAAAATTCATGAACATTTTTTTAACATGTGAACACTTTCTGAAATCACGAACATTTTTTGAATCTGTGAGATTTATCATGTCCTGAACATTTTTTCAAGCCATGAAGAACTTTGGAATGCGAACATTTTTTCGCAATTTGCAACTTTGTAGAAATCCTGAATTACTTTCAAAAGGAAAAATAGAAAACATAAAAAATAAAAAGGAAAAACGAAAGGGGCTTCCCGCCCCTCACATGGGCTGGCCTTAAGGGCGCACGAGGGAGGTCGGGTGCACGCTTCCTTGGTTTCGGGCGTGTTGGTCGTCATATAGGATCGTATGCCCGGCCGTATACGTATTTGTTTGTATACGGCAGCCTTTCGTGCACGCGTGAAGCCGCCCGCGCGTGGGGCAGCACGTGTCACAGGTAGCTGCCAAAACTGTCCCATCATATAAATGTGGACGGCAACCACCTCCGGCCGCATCGCCCACCATTTCCCCCCGCCGCATCGTCTCCCTCTCTCCACTCCCCACTCCCCAAAACCCTCTCCTCTCCAACCTCCTCGTCTCCCTCACCGCATCCTCTCCATCGCCATGGCGGACGCAGGAGGCGAGCGCCCCGATTGGGGCGCAGATCTGGTGGAGCAGGCGCGGCAGGTCGCTGCGGGCACCTTTGTGAGGGGGCGTGCCGGCGTCCAGCGCGGTGCTCCCTCCGCTGGAGATCTGGAGAAGGCGGGGCCGGGCCGCAGCAGCGCGGTCCAGCCAGATGCGCCCGCTCTGGCGATCTCCGGCGAGGCGCAGATGGTGGAGGCGGGCTCTGGCGAGGCGCAGAAGGTGGGGGCGGGCTGTGGCGAGGCGCACGAGGTGGAGAAGGTGGAGGCCGGCTCCGGCGAGGAGGAGGCGGAGCAGAAGGTATCTGCTTATCACTTTTAGTTGGTAGTTTTTAGATTGTAGTGTTTGTGGCCAGAACTTTGTTTGGTTAGATTTGTTGGAGGTAGGGTTTTCTCTGCATTATGGGTTTTCTCTGCATTATGGATTTTTTTGTGCTGGATTGGGGCTTCTGAAGGAGAGGGGAAGCGTGGTCGAGGGAAAGGGGCAGTCTATGCTTATTTAGTTTGGGTTAGTTGTGGAATTTTGTTGTTGCTTCAGAGATATTGACAGCATTGAACATCCTCTGCAATGCCGTTGCTTCAGAGATAAAAGCATCTTGGGGGTTTTTCAGATGCTTATTAGATTAGTAGTCGAATTTTTGCTTGTTAGATTTTAATTAGTATGAGGTTGAATACCTTATTTAAGGGGGAATTTAAGGTCAGATAGATGTCATATGATTATTAGATCTGTAGTTCAATGCTGCTGACATTTATGATTATTTGATTTGATCTGTGGTTCAATGATACTGGATGGAAACATATTTGATTTGGAATGCATTAATTTTGATGTGCCAATGAATTGATTTAGATGATACAAGATTCATCTATAGTATAATTTGTTGTTGTTTTGGTAAGTAATGAAATTTTAGATGTTTGTTGGAGATGTATGCATTTATAGTTGAAGTTGTACCTAATTAACTACTGCATTATGTTAATATGTGTAGGAGCTTTGCTGCATTATCCCAAAAACAGTAATCTGTGCATATTGAAATTTGTAGTTGGCTTCTGTAATTAGTATATACTATATGTAAAGTGTGAAGCAAACATTCCAAGGCAGGATCCTAGCAACAAAATATACTATATGTTTCCATTAAGTAGTGTGGGGGGAATTCCCTCAAAAGAAAAGTGTTGGGTAAATTCAGGGAATGTCAAGAATCCAGCTTGCATTTTCATTAGCATTTATGAAGGAAATCATTTGTCTTTTGATTGATTGCTTAGATTCTTTATTTATAAGGAAAGCATTTGGTCACTTGCAACATACCAATGTGGTTCACATTCACAATTTTGTTTGTAATGACATTCTGTTAACTGCAATTCAATTCATTGTAATTGATGTGCTTGTTTGACAATATAGCAGGAGGAGGAGGATCTTGTGGGCAACAAGAGGAAGTGGGACAAGACTGGGTTCTACCCATATGACTCTGATGAAGATGAGCCGTACGAGGTAAGGCCTAGTTGAAATGTTATTTGTGCATTGAGTTAGTATTACGTGTTTATAGTTTTTTGAATGCATAATGTATTAATGTCAGTCATTAATGTGTGTAGTATGAATCTGGAGATGATGTGGACGAGGGGAACGTCGAGTCCTTTGAAGAGAAGGAGGTGCAGAAGATCAGGGCCCAAGGATCTGCCATGTACTACAACTGGAGGAAGGACAAGTACAGGTGCCCCTACTGCAGCAAGCCCAAGCCCAGGTCTGGGTTGCAGGAGCATCTGATGGAGCATTGTCGGGCTACATCCATCAGCAGTCATGACTACAAGATCAGTGCTCAGCATTCTGCCCTCCACAAGGTCCTGAAAAACCCTAACCTCTAGTCGTACATCATGCTGATCATCAGAAGCTGGAAGCCGTACTCATCATCACTATATTTGATGATGTTTTAATTTTGGAAACTGTGATGAACTTCTATTAACGTAATGTAATGTAATGTATTGTGTGTGTGAACTGGATCTGTGGTGAACTTCCTGGTACATGTGGTGGTAACTTAGAATGCTATCTATATGTGTGGCCTTAACTTTATTGGTGGTGAATGCTTCCTTCATGTTTAGTTGTTGTTTCAATGGTGCAATTATCACAAATGGCGCTTCAGTGTTGCTTCAGACATGCTAACTGTTCTATATGGTAGTGGCGCTTCAGTGTTGCGCCAGGTTGTAGTATGAAATGCTAACTGTTCTATATGGTAGTGGCTAGTCTCTAATTGGACCAACATGTTGAACTAGTATCAATGGTAGAGGCGTTTAGTTGTGCGCCACATCCAACAGTTCACATAATTAATTATCCAAAGATTAAGGTATCAAACCCTTGGTCATACAAAGCAACATTTCGTTCCTAAAAATTAAGGTACTTCCACATTCAAACTAACTAATACTACAAATTCGAAGGAACTACTTAATACATTAACAGCACATAGGGAAGTAGCCCTGGTCCAACGGCTTGAGAAAGGACGAACAAAAGCTGAAAGAAGAAGGATCAGCCAGTAGCAGCACCATCAGCCTCCCAGCCTCACAACTTCAGCCAGCCTGGTGAACTCCAGGTTTTTTCCTGCAAAACACACATGGGATGTTGGAGGCAAGAAAATAAATTTGCCAGGCATCTAATCGCACGGAATGCTACTACAAATGATGGAGAACAAAACATCCAACATGAGCAAATTCATAGGAGTTCTAGATCCATGGATACCATCAAGAAAAAATGCTCAGTTTTAATTCTGACACAAGACTTGGTGAAAACATGCATATTCATATCAGCAACATTGATATGGCATCTTTGCAAGCTTGGGTCAGTGACTTGTCTTGTGTTTCATGGCATGACAATAATTTTAACAATAAATAGACATGAAATTGACCCAAACTCATGTACAAAGTTAGGCCATATGATGCATGGATTAATTCAGAAGTAAATGACAAAATGCCAACTATGTATAGAATTTGCAGTACTGAAATATTTCAGTGTGTACCGGTGTGTACTGAAACTGCAGTACTGAAATAATTCAGTGTGCATCGGTGTGTACTGAAATTGTAGTAACGAAATATTTCAGTGTCTACCACTACAACATTGTACCGAAATATTTCAGTGCCTACCGGTGTGTACCAAAATATTTCAGTGTCCGCCACCACAACATTACAAATTTTGCCTAGGGCAGTACCGAAATATTTGAGGGCCTACCGGTGTGTACCAAAATATTTCAGTGTCCACCACTACAACATTACAAATTTTGCCTAGGGCAGTACCGAAATATTTCAGTGCCTACCGGTGTGTACCGAAATATTTCAGTGTCTACCACTAGAACGTTACTAATTAGTCCTAGGGTTCATATGATGCCTAGGGTTCACATACATCATAATCCATCCTCCAAATCCATGTACTCAAATATTCATGCAATTCATTGAGATTAAAATGCCATATAGCATTCCCTCTCTGAGCTATTACGATCAGTATCAACACGATGTAAGCACGAGCAGTAGGAAGATGAGGAGTGGGGAAGCTTACTCTAAACATAGCTACCACCGCCATTCAGACGAGGAGAGCGGCGAGGGAAGCGTGGAGAACGGCGGGGAAGCGAGGTCGCAACCACTGTCCTCCTCATCTTGTGCTTCGGAGTCTCCGATGACTCGGTTGGAGGCTGCACAATCTGCAACGGCACCTCGTGCACGGTGGGTTCCTGATCCAATGGATGCTCTACCCTGGATCTGAACGCCCACCACCTCCGCCTGGTCCACTTGCTGGACGAATTGGCCTGCTCCATCGCCCAGAGGAGGATCTCGATCTTGTGAATCGGTTGTGCGGGCGGGGGGCAAAGCTTTGCCCTCTCCTTCGTCAAATTCTTGAGAGTGGCCATTGCCGTCCAGCTCATCTGCCTTGTGTTGTCAAACCAAGAACGGATCTCCCTCAACCTGGCCAACTTGACCTGGTCGCCGCCGGCGATCTGCACGAAGTCGGTGTTCTCGCCGCCGGCCATCAGCTCGATCTGCCGATTCTTGCTTCGATGGAAGA
>NC_057805.1:461152667-461157555 GCF_018294505.1 Triticum aestivum | reverse complement strand
GAGGAGATGACTGCGGTGGACTTGGAGGAGAGGGCGGAGATGGCCGTCGATGAGTAATTGTGGAAGGTGTAGCACCATGGCGGCGGTTTTGCATTCGACGAGAGGGGCGGCGCATGCAAATTTTCCTAGGACTAAACTGCCCCTATATTAAAACGCGTCCCCACCTTGTCACGAGTACCGGCCCCACTCGTTTTAGTACTTTCGCGTACTTTCATCGGAGTACTACCCAGTACTTCATATTTGTCTGCCATTAGATCGACATCAACGAACGGTTCTAAAAAAGCCCAACCACTCTAAAACTTGTACAATTTAATAGGAAATTACTAAGTCATCCTTGAGCTAAATGAACTCCTTGCTGAGCCATAAAAACCAAAGGAAAGATTGCCCTCTTGGCTTCTACATGTGCTTATATTGGGAGAACTAAAGCCATTTGAAAAGGGATAGATTAGCGAAAGTAAGAACAAGTATAATAAGATGATGGAACCAGGCTATTAGGAGTACTATCTTTTTGCTATCATAGTATAGAGCAATAAGAGAAGCATGTTGTAGATTGAGATCAGTTGTAGCACTAACTCCAAAAAAGCTTTGTGAGAGAGTAAGATGAGCCAAGTAGTACATATTTATAGCTAATTGGCCTCTATAGCTAACTACTACCACACATGTCGACTACAAAATTAGCTATAAATGGTATGACAATAATATATAGGCAGCTAATAGGCCTCTATTGTTATCTCTGAGGGAAAAGGATATAAAAGATGAACCTGATCCACCGTGTCAAGGTAATGATGATCCGGAGGACTCTTCACCACGTCGAAGTTTGGGAACTTAAACGGGCCGTCATCTCCAATGACATCCTCGGCCTTGATCACCACATCATCGACAGAGTCGTCATCGCTATCATCGACACTTGCATCACTTCTTTCCACTGGATCAGCAAGGCCAGCCTCCATGACGGCGCCACCAACGTTAGGGTCCTCATGACTAACCGTGGATACATGTGTGGGCGCTTCCACATTCTGCGTGGCTGTAGCAGGGCCATCTAGTTCGTTCACAGAACAGTCACCGCCTTCTATGTTTCTAGCATCTGCTGGATCATGCTGATCATTGACCTGTAATCGAACATCGCCACATCATTCCTACGCTAATGCGTGATACTATAAGTTAAGGTGCATGCATGGGATAATGTTTCTAGCTAGATATATAGATACCGCGTTGGCACCATCCAACTCCGGAGGAGCACCGACATCCTCCTCCTCCTCCTCCTCGTCCCACTCCCAGCCATACATTTCAGCGTACAGTTGTGTGTAGTGCTCCTTGTTGGCGACATTGATCTCATGGGGGAACACCTGAAACATCACATGGAAATTAAGCAGCTATATTTAAGTCGACTAAAGATAGGTGCCATTTTTTTGTAATCCTACATATCATATTAAATCAAATTGTAACAGAAAGTGCACAGCAAATTCGCCATGCATGCTGCATCCATATTACCAGTGACGTGCTGCCGTCACTCCACTTGACTTGGACGTGGCCGTCATTCAGATCAACAACGCGCCCGACCCATGGAAGATCGGCGGGGGCGCTCTTGGCATGTGGTATTTGCTGTGCTGCTGGTGTGCTCTCGATGACGCTTGATAGCACACGAACGACGACGTCTCCGTGGAGAACAGAGTGGTCAGGGTCCCTGCCCAGATCATACGCACTCACGGTATCCTCGCACTCGACCTCCAAGCCACTGGCCTCGCCGTCGGGCCGCGCCGACGCCGCCTTGAACCACGACACGTGCACCGTTTGGTCTTTGGAATTCAGGCTTCTGACAACGCCGACACGCCTCGTTGATCCACCCGCAGCACCCACGCCGCCATCCCCAGCGGCATCATCTACCATGTCACCGGGAGCGTTGTCGACAACGTACTGCCCAGGAAAGAAGTCGTGCTCCATGATGAACTCGTAGGGGCTGAGTGACGTTGATCTAGCCCCATATTGCCGCGTGCCGTCCTGCCACAGCACGTCGACGGTGGTGTTGCTGTTGGCAACGGTCATGGTGGGCAGCAGGGCCGAGTGCGCATGCAATGAACTTATGTGGTGCTGCTCATCACTAAGAAGAAAGCAGCGGTCGCCCAGCCGCCAGCTGCAATCGGGCGCAGAGCAGAGGTAAGTGAGACTGTCGGGCTGCTGGTAAGGCGGAGGAGCGGACTCCTGGACCAGCTGTTGCTTGGTGCCGTGTTGCACCGACGCGATCCAGTAAACAAAGACGCCGGCCATCTCCACGTTGGCTACCGTGCCTGTTTCGTGCTCCGCATCTCCACGTTGGCCATCGCGATCCTTTGAAGACGGTGGGGGAGCCGTCCTTGGCAGTGACGCGCTCCCCCGGGTAGAAGGGGATGTTCGTCTCGGGGATATGATAGGCCTGTTCATTTGTCGCCGATTTTAACCCCTGGGACTCCAGATGGGCGACCCTGCAGACGGCGCCGTCATCGAACAAGACGTCGACGTCCAGAGGCGCCGTCATCGAACAAGACGTCGACGTCCAGAGGCACCGCGACCACCCGGCCCAGCCATGCCCCGGACAAGACGTAGTCGCCAAGGCTGAGCGCTCTGACGCGTCGCAGGCCAGCCGGCGACACCCCCAGGATCTGATTCGTCGTCGCGCCCCCGCGGTCGTTGAGCTGGACGAGGTGGAGATCGGTGGTGACGCCGGTGACGACGCCGATCTGGCCACCGACGTCCGACGCCGACCCGACCATCTGACCGATGTGGATGGAGCTTCTGTCAACGACGGCGATGTCATCAAGCTTCTTGGTCACCAGTGTGCCGTCGAGGCGGAACAGCGTGCAGGTGCGGTCCTCCCCGTTGTACGAAACCAGCAGGCCGCGGTCGACGAGCGTGCGATTGCCACGCTTCGAGTAGAAGCGCACAAGGTCTCGCAACTCGAGTGTAGTACGCATCTTGGCGTCCATCTCGGTTATATTTTCTCCTCTCGATCGATCGATCGATGTGGTGATCTCGCTCTTCTTGATCGATCGAGGGCGTGTATGGAAATTGTATATCTATCCGTCGCTAGATATATACAAGGGCTAATTAAATTTTGTAGTACGTGTACTTACCTTTTGCGGGACGGGACTATAGTAAAATCCATGCGTTGCACGTAACAACTAATGGCCACGTGATGACACAGCCTGTTTTCTTTCTTGGAGAGGAAGGAAAGAACAGTGATCTCGTCCAGCGAGTAGCCTTCCGCCGTGGTCCTCCGGCGGCTCTTCTCCGCCGGTGACCTCTTATGGTCGGTGGTGAGATGAGTCATCGGTTCAGAGCATATAGTTTTAGGTTTTAAGCCGTACTACCTTCATCTTGATTTATTAGTCCCATCGTATTTAGGGTTATATTTTGACCATGATTTTAACTAATAAAGTTAAGTTGTACATAGAAAAAATAATATCAAAACTATGTTCAAATATGAATCCAATGATATAATTTTTCATGACATGCATTAACATTTTGTTAATTAAATCTATGGTCAAAATTTGACAAAAATACGAAGTGGACCAATAAACCAGGACATAGTCTCTTAGGTTTTTTTATTAGACGTCATGGCTTCGGTGATAGCGATGGCGGAGCTAAATAAAGAAGCTTCAGATCATTTCCCGACGAGACGATGGGCTGTATGGTCGAGGATGGATTTGGAAAACAATATGTTCAAGCGAGGATGGCATGGCGGCGGTGGTATCCTTGTGGTGAACTTGTGTTATCGGACTCCGCCGTTGTAATTGTGTTTGCTCCAACGCCAGCGCAAAGTTTGGGAGGTAGTCCAGGAGTGGATCCAAATTAGAGCATCTCCGGCCGCTGGCCCCCCAGGAGGCATAAAAATCGCCGCCTGGGGGCGAGCCGACGGTATAATCGGCTCTGGGGGCGGTTGGGCACCCAGCCGTCGCCCCCAGGCGTCGATATAAGCCCATTTTTGGTGCAAATGAGTCCGCTTTTCGGCCCACTTTCGGCGACAAATGGCCAGATATCGGCGCGAATCAGCCCATATTCGGCGTGGTTCGGCGTGAATTGTCAACATAATATTTTTTTATCACATAGTTCATCACAGAAAATCAATAGAAATCAAATAGTTCAACAAATAGTTCAGAGTAGAGCATGCAGTAGCCTTCCAGACGATGCCGGTTCTTTGCTTTCATCTGCCCCGGCGCCGAGCCACCTCGCCGCGGCTTTTCATTGCTCGCGAGCAGGCCGGCGAGGACCATGAGATGTTCCTCTTCCTGGACTGCGGCATCGGCTTCCTCCTCCAGCAGCGCGGCGAGCGCCTCCTCGTCATCCGAGTCCATTGTTGAGCAGGCAAATTGCCGAACACCTTGCGGCCGTGGTGGGCGCACACCCGCCGGTACACCGCCCTGCGCGACCGGAACGCCGGAAAAATCGCTCGGACGATGGTGGAGAGGCTGCCGCAGTGAAACCTCCTCTCTTTTCAGGCGGGGAATGGCCTATCTAGCGGTGGTGGGCGGTGGGCGGTGCCGGGATCGGCAGGGTGGCGGCCGAGCGCACGGGGGGTGGGAGGCCAATCTGGACGATTGGCTTGACTTTTCGCCTGACAGTGTGGCCCGGGCGTGTTTTTCCCTCTCGCCGGAGCCCCCGAGCGCCCCCCAGTGCGCCGGATTCGGCCTGCGCCGGGCCCAAAAACGGGCCGAGCCGGTGGATTTCGTCGTCTTGGGGGCGCTACTGGGAGGGGTTTTCGGCGCCGGCGCGGTAAAAGTCGCCTGGGGGGGCCTGTTGGGGGCGCGGCTGGAGATGCTCTTATTGTCTGCATTGTCGGCATCTAGAGAATGGTGGATCGTGTGTTGGGTTTGTGGTTTGTGGCTTGCATGTATGGTTTCCTCCTTCAATGTCT
>NC_057805.1:461147903-461152393 GCF_018294505.1 Triticum aestivum | reverse complement strand
CAATATTTGAAGTTTGATGGCGTGTCCGGGATGTTGCCCCGGCTAGATTCTTTCAACGTCACTGACTTCGCATTTGGTAAGCTACTTTGAAGGTCCGAAAAGTTGCATATCAGCGGTGGAGCCGCGTCGAGCTGAGTTGAAGAGTTGATCCATTACTTTTTCCTTTGGTAGCTGTTGTGGTAGTGCCGGTGGCAGGTGTTGGACGTTGAAGTCAAACTCAGAGGAGTCATTCATCATGATTGTAATTTTCTTTCTTGATTGATGGTTCTTTTTGCAAATGCTAGTGTTCCACTGCCATTTCGATATTGTGAGATCGGTTTGTACGTGCTTTGTACCTTAATCTTTATTATATGAATGAGACGCATATTACCATAAAAACTCATTGTTAAGGAACCTCATCATATTTCCCTCACAAAAAGGAACCTCATCATCGAAAGAAAAAAAAAGAGCAACCCAAACTAGATAAAAACTCATTACTAACGAATTTAATTTGAGTGGGCAGAGGAGCCAGTCATACAACCGGTGGTATTGCGCGGGTCCTCCACATACTCGAAGAACGCACGGTTCTCGGCGAGGATCTATGGGTCCTCCTCGACGAGCTTGGCCACAAAGGTAGCATCGGGATGCTCGGCCTCAAGCTGCACCTCAACCTTGCAGTGCTCCTTCTCCTCGGCCCGAGAGGCGTGAGGGAGGCCGCGACGGAACGTCGATGGGGAAGTTGAGCTTAGCCTAGCTCCCAAAGTAGCGAAGCGCCGTGGCATCGTAGGCGCGCACCAACTCCTTCACAGTGGCGAATGTGCCAAGCCACACATGTTCTCGCGTGTCCATATTACGGATCTTCTTTGCCCATGTGCCCCATGGCCGCATCCTCACGCCACGATATTTGGGCGGCAGCGGTTGGGCTACGACATGAGCTCGAGGAGGCGGCAGTGAATCGCGAGGTGGCTGCCCGAAACGCGGAGGCAACGACGAATCGTTCCCGATGAAGGTCGGCTCCATGGTGGTGGCCCTCCTTGACGAGCTCGAGGCGGCTGTGGCAACTTGATGTGTCGATTTCAGCGGCTGCAACAACTTGATGCACCGATTTCAGCTGGCGGCGGCTGCCGACGAGCGAATCAAAGTGGGGTGGGAGGTCGGTGGGGTGCCGACGGGTTTGCGGGATGGCCACCGGAGGCAAGCAGGGCGACGGCCGAGTGGAGGGAGGGAGGAAGGTGGTCGCACGAGGGGAGGTAACCTTTTGCTGAGATTGCTTTTCAGCTGCTCAAATTTCAGAGACGGCTGACACGTCTCAAATTTTTGAGGGGTTAAACTACTTGAGAGTTCAGGTAGGTGCAGCTTAACCCCTCAAAAAAGAATCATTTGAGGAGTCAACCCGTTTTAGAATACTCTATCTATGGATACGTCAGGTACTGTATCGGATACAGATTCGCTCGTTGTATGAAGTATTGGGTGTTTTCTAGTGTGGTGTGAGGCCAGTGAATTAAGTCTGAAACATGCATAGATTGGACCGAATCAACTCAAAAGATAAGCCAGAAACTGTACATGCCTCCTGCTGCTTGCTTGCCCTTCTGATCAAACCTGTGTGTACTATAACCAGACGAAAAATGTGTGCGTGAAGCAGTTTTGGTTCTCATATACTCCCTCTATAAAGAAATATAAGAGCGTTTAGATCACTACTTTTAGTGTATTGACTTGTATTCAACTGACCAGCTTCCTTTAGCAAGATTACAAGTGTGTGGTATACAATGTCAGTAGCTTGATTGATACAATTTTGACATAGAAATATCACTGGGATGCCCAGCCTGTCATCAACTGAATGATCAAAACTTAGTTATTTTCTTTTCTTAAATGGTTGGCAGACTCCCTCTCCCGTAGGCTGCTATTCAAATATGGGAAGATCAAAAGGCTTGGTCTTTGACCCGCCCGCTGAATCTCTTGAAGATGACGATAGAGATAGCGCGGAGAAGGCCTTTGGATGGGATTCTTTGTCCATGTCCAAGAAGAAGCGATGCCTGCCAAGCAGCAGTGTGCAAATCACTTTGCTTCAGAGTTAGCAGTGACAAACCAAAATACATGACATGCCGTAGGAAAAAAAGAACTTACCATCTGCAGTCTGATGTCAATTCTGGGTGAAAAGCGGTGGCGAGGATGTTCCCTTGACGTACCGCAACAATCACCCGATCTTTTGTGTACACCTCTTCCTGCCAGGGTAATATGCATTGCAAGTCAGTGCACAGAAGAGATAAGGTAATTTGGAGTATGTTTTCGACAAGGGATCCAGCAGGGTAGCTGCTACTCATGTAGTAGTATTTTCTCAAAGCATTTTGTCAGCAAAGTACTTGAATAAAAGGAACATCCAGATACACACATCTGGTTCAGCAAGAAAAAAAAGTAAATAATCACAGTTGCCAGTAAGTCAAACTCGAAAGAGCAGGAAGCAAACCTCAACACCCTCGGCAGATGGTATGGTAATGCTGGGTCTACCAGAAGGAACAGGGCATTCAGCCAGTATTTCAACATCCGATCCTACTTCCAAGATAGCAGGTGCTCGTATAAATACTCCACGGCATGTATTACTGCCTCCTTCCTTGTCCGCAAGCATTGGCACTGAAAGTTCGGTTTCAAAGCTTTGCAGCTGCCGGAGAACAGTTTGCAATCAAACGTGGTTCACATTAATATTATTGTACACTTATCTCAAAAACATTTGAAGATATGCAATTCAAGTGATATTACAAACTAATTCAGCCATCAAATAGACAACATGGTCCTTGGAGTTACCTGGCTCCCAAAAAAGTTCCGGTGGACAGTGCAATCTAGCCCCCCAACAAGCTCTTGGCCTCCCAATTTTTGTCCTGCGGGTAGCATTACTTAGTAGTGATCATGACATTCCATCAACTAATCTCACCAAATTAAAAGCTAAAGCATCTAACAATTGGTGACCCACGTACCTACCGCCTTGTTTGCAAGGAAAATGAGCCCAGCACAAGTTCCCCACACAGGCTTTCCTGCACCGACAAACTCTCGAAGTGCAGGAAACTGCAAAGCAGATGAAATGAGATGTTGGACATTTAACAGTGTAAAAACGTTAGTCTAAGAAGATGTGTACTTTATCAGAGGTATAAAAGTTACACCCTGTCGAGGCGCACTTCCAATGAAAAATATACATATAGTCGATTATAACGAATCTGGATCTAGTTCTATGCAAAATAACCATCAACAATCCTACCCACTAGCAGTCATTCTAATGTCAGGGGGGAATGTAGTGGTCACTTGCATGACTAACTATTTATAGAACCTTAGAGAGTACATGTACTAGCTTGCAGTTTGTCAGCACTGTACCACATGCCTACAAGCCTACAATTCATCCTCAATAAATGAAGATGGAGAAAAAAGGACATTCACATTTTTAGGGCCTTATAAGTAGCAAGGCAGAAAAACAGTGATGATTTACATTTGTGGCAAGTTGCTCTGCTGCAGCTCTAGCCACCGTCCGGAACTAAGCAGAGGAAATGTAGAAAATTACGAGAATATATGGTAATACTACAAAAATATCAAATGCGGCGCCCTTTGAGATGTATGCTCAGCAGTCAGTACAACCAATTGAAGAGTAATATTATCTGCCTTCCATCCAGTCCTCTTTTCTTATGACCAACCGAAGGAAGCATTTCGTTTCTTAGAGACAACGAAGAAAGTACAACAATTCAGAGTGTTTGTTCAGTGCGATCAAAGTTGAGTTGTTCAAAATGAACATACTAACCACTCTGAACATGCCAAAAATTGGAGTTCACTAATCCACTTGATTGCCCACAAGTGAAAAACTAATCCGCTTGAATGAATTTTCGCCTATGACAAACTATAACTTAGAAATAATCCTATCACCTGAATCTAGTTTCTCACCCTCCAGCGAATATCATCTTGTATCATGGCTGTCCATTTCAGACATCTTTTATCAAGCCTTTACGAGTTTATCAACCAAATTTGCAGTACTCGATATGCGACGACAGAAACAAAACTCCAGTAGGTCTACCAACCAGTTTTGGGGTACTCGATATGCCACGACAGAAGTGGAAGTTCAGGTTTGATGATCCTGCAGAAACGAGAATACCAAAAAGACCTACCAGGTTGTGGTAGTTGGCGAGCTTGGCCATGGTGGTGCTCTCACCGCCGGGGATGATGAGCGAGTCGAGGCCCTGCAGCTGCTCCGGCTTGCGCACCTCCACCCCCTTCACCCCGATCCTCCTCAGCGCTGCCCAGACAGAACCCGACGGAATCACGAGAGAACACGTCGCCGACACGCGCGAGAAACGCGAGAAGAGAAGAAGATTCGGCGTACCGGACATGTGCTCGTTGTAGGATCCCTGCAGGGCGAGAACGCCGACCACCGCCATCGCTCCCCCGCCTCTCTAGCTCCTGTTCTCTCCCCTTGCCTTCGGAATCGGTCGGGATGTGTGGTGGTGGGGGGCAGAGCCTCGGAGATAGAGGTAGGTGGT
>NC_057805.1:461119687-461147274 GCF_018294505.1 Triticum aestivum | reverse complement strand
CGTGGCGGCGGCGAGCCGGCGACCACACACGGTGGCTGACGGAGATGTAGCTCCACCGAGAGAGAGTGGGGGAGAATGGTAGTGGGAGTTGCTCAATCCTGGCCGCCAATCGGCGCAGAGCCGTGCGTGCACGTCGGTGGGACAATCTCGGCCGTCCGTTGTTACTGCCATGGGCCGAAACACATCTGCCTCACTAGCTCATTGGGCTGAAAAGCCCCTCCACCTTCCCCTCCGGCCTATGGCTGCAACGCACGAGGGGAGGAAAGCCCTTCATGTGTGAATGATACCATTGCTCGTACTAATTCCGAAGGTAGCTAACCCAACCCTCTTATCACAATTTCGCGCTCTGTGACGTATTCTACCAGATAGTATCGACGGTTCTTGCAAACCGATTGAAAGTGGAACTTCCAGATATCATCTCTGAGGAGCAATCAGCTTTTGTTCCAGGGAGGCTAATTACTGATAATATTATCTCAGCTTATGAATGTCTGCATTTCATGAAAAAGAACAGGTCAAAAGCAAACAACCATTGTGCCCTAAAATTGGACATGATGAAGGCGTATGACAGGGTGGAATGGAGCTATCTGGAAGCAATAATGAGGAAATTGGGCTTTGCAGAACAGTGGATTAAAGTTGTTATGTCTATGGTGAGTACTGTCTCTTTTTCGATTTTATTCAATGGTACTCGGTTGGAGGAATTTAAACCAACTCGAGGGATTCGGCAGGGAGATCCAATATCTCCATACCTCTTCTTATTAGCACCAGAGGGCCTTTCATGCCTGATGAAGTCTCATAATGAATCATCCCAACTTAGCGGCATTAAGGTGGCTCCGACGGCTCCGTCGGTGAATCAACTTTTATTCGCGGATGATAGCCTGCTGTTTTTCAAGGCGAGTGTTGATGGAGCAGAAAAGGTATCAAACCTACTGGAAAACTATTGTATGGCCTCAGGTCAAAGGATAAACAGGGACAAATCTTCTATTTTTTTTCAGTAAGGGGTGCCCACAGATAGTCAGGGATGCAGTTAAGGGTTGTTTGCATGTTCCTAATGAATCTTTGAGTGACAGATACCTAGGTATGCCTACTGACGTGGGTCACTAAAAAATGGGCACATTCAAGTATCTCAGTGATCGAGTCTGGGACAAGGTAAAAGGATGGATGAGTAAATGTTTATCGGCCGGAGGTAAAGGCTTATTGATAAAATCTGTAGCACAGGCACCCCAGTTTATTCTATGTCCTGTTTTAAGCTCCCGAGAGGACTATGTAATCATTTGAACTCCATCATAAGAAAATTCTGGTGGGGATGCAAGCAGGGCCATAGAAAACCAGCTTGGGTGTCTTGGGAGGTGATGACAAGACCCAAATATTTGGGAGGATTGGGATTCAGAGACTTTGAACTCTTCAAACTTGCACTTTTGGCAAGGCAAGCCTGGAGGATCCTACAAGAGCCTGAATCTCTTAGTGCCAGAATTTTGAAAGCCTCATATTATCCGGACACCAACTTCCTTAATACAGAGCTAGGATCAAAGCCCTCACAGATTTGGAGAGCTATTCTAGAAGGGAAAGACATTCTAAAACAGGGTTTAATTCGCAGGATTGGCAACAGACAAACGACGAATATTTGGGATGACAATTGGATACCCAAAGAAGCGTCGCTGCATCCAATTATATCAAGGGTGACGAACCCTCCTCAGTTGGTCTCTGAATTGCTGTTACCAACGATGGCAGCATGGAACAAACAGCTTGTAAGGACCATCTTCTTGCCCATTGATGCAGAGGCAGTACTGAAACTTGATACGTCTCCGTCGTATCTACTTTTCCAAACACTTTTGCCCTTGTTTTGGACTCTAACTTGCATGATTTGAATGGAACTAACCCGGACTGACGCTGTTTTCAGCAGAATTGCCATGGTGTTATTTATGTGCAGAAACAAAAGTTCTCGGAATGACCTGAAACTCCACGGAACTTATTTTTGGAAAATAATAAAAATACCGGAAGAAGAATCCACGTCAGTGGGGCCTCCACCTGTCCACGAGGGTGGGAGGCGCGCCCCCTGCCTCGTGGGCCCCCTGTTGCTCCACCGACCTCAACTCCAACTCCATATATTCGTGTTCGGGGAGAAAAAATCAGGTAGAAAGATTCATCGCGTTTTACGATACGGAGCCGCCGCCAAGCCCTAAAACCTCTCGGGAGGGCTGATCTGGAGTCCGTTCGGGGCTCCGGAGAGGGGAATCCGTCGCCGTCGTCATCATCAACCATCCTCCATCACCAATTTCATGATGCTCACCGCCGTGCATGAGTAATTCCATCGTAGGCTTGCTGGACGGTGATGGGTTGGATGAGATTTATCATGTAATCGAGTTAGTTTTCTTAGGGTTTGATCCCTAGTATCCACTATGTTCTGAGATTGATGTTGCTATGACTTTGCTATGCTTAATGCTTGTCACTAGGGCTCGAGTGCCATGATTTCAGATCTGAACCTATTATATTTTCATGAATATATGTGAGTTCTTGATCCTATCTTGCAAGTCTATAGTCACCTACTATGTGTTATGATCCGGCAACCCCGAAGTGACAATAATCGGGACCACTCCCGGTGATGACCATAGTTTGAGGAGTTCATGTATTCACTATGTGTTAATGCTTTAGTCTGGTACTCTATTAAAAGGAGGCCTTAATATCCCTTAGTTTCTGTTAGGACCCCGCTGCCACGGGAGGGTAGGACAAAAGATGTCATGCAAGTTCTTTTCCATAAGCACGTATGACTATACTCGGAATACACGCCTACATTACATTGATGAATTGGAGCTAGTTCTGTGTCACCCTATGTTATGATTGTTACATGATGAACCGCATCCGGCATAATTTTCCATCACCAATCCAATGCCTACGAGCTTTTCACATATTGTTCTTCGTTTATTTACTTTTTCGTTGCTACTGTTACAATCTCTACAAAACCCAAAAATATTACTTTTGCTACCGTTACCATTACTTCCATACTACTTTGCTACTAAATACTTTGTTGCAGATACTAAGTTATCCAGGTGTGGTTGAATTGACAACTCAACTGCTAATACTTGAGAATATTCTTTGGCTCCCCTTGTGTCGAATCAATAAATTTGGGTTGAATACTCTACCCTTGAAAACTATTGCGATCCCCTATACTTGTGGGTTATCAAGACTATTTTCTGGCGCCGTTGCCGGGGAGCATAGCTCTATTCTTTGAGTCACTTGGGATTTATATCTGCTAGTCACTATGAAGAACTTGAAAGACGAGAAAACAAAAATTTATCCCTCAACTACGAGGGGAGGTAAGGAACTGCCATCTAGCTCTGCACTTGATTCATCTTCTGTTTTGAGTAAGCTTGCGACACCTAAACCTGCTTCTGCTATTAATTCTGATATGTTTCATGTTATTGATGATGCCACTTCTGCTATGCATGATACTTATGATGAAACCACTTCTATACTTGATAATACTGTGCCACTTGGTGAATTTCTAGATGAACAACTTGCTAGGGTTAGAGAGAATGAAATTATTGAAACAGATAATATTGAAGATAGTGATGATGAAGACTCTCCCCCTAATAAATATGAATTACCTGTTGTGCCTGAGGGTTATGTTCTGGATGAAGAATCTGCTAGAGCTATTTTAGCTTGCAATGATAGAAGTGATCTTAAGAAGTTATTAGCTAAATGGAAGCAGCAATCTCTTAATGCTAGAATGAAACCTGACCCTGCTTTTGCTACTTCACCTAGCTTTGTTACTGATAAGGATTATGAATTCTCTGTTAATCCTGATATATGGTTGAATCTGATCCTTTCTATGGTTATGAATCTGAAACTGTTGTGGCACATCTTACTGAATTAAATGATATAGCCACCCTATTCATTAATGATGAGAGAGCTCGTTACTTTTATATCCTTAAAATATTTCCGTTCTCATTAAAGGGTGATGCTAAGATATGGTTTAATTCTCTTGATCCTGGTTGTGTGCGTAGCCCCCAGGATATGATTTATTACTTCTCTGCTAAATATTTCCCTGCTCATAGGAAACAAGCTGCTTTAAGGGATATATATAATTTTGTGCAAATTGAAGAAGAGAGTCTCCCACAAGCTTGGGGGAGGCTTCTCCAATTACTTAATGCTTTGCCTGATCATCCTCTTCAGAAAAATGAAATACTTGATATGTTTTATAATGGACTAACCGATGCTTCCAGAGATTACCTGGATAGTTGTGCTGGTTCTGTTTTCAGGGAAAGAACACCGGATGAAGCTGAAATTCTATTGAATAATATGTTGACAAATGAAAATAATTGGAAAATTCAGAAACCCATGCCTTTTCCTCCCAAACCATCCAAGAAAAAGGATGATGAGGATTTTGAGCGCTTTGCTGAAATAATTAGACCTATCTTTTTGCGTATGCGATTAACTGATATGCTCAAAATGAATCCTTATGCTAAGTATATGAAAGAAATTGTCACTAATAAAAGAAAGATACCGGAAGCTGAAATTTCCACCATGCTTGCTAATTATACTTTTAAGGGTGGAATACCAAAGAAACTAGGAGATCCAGGGGTACCCACTATACCATGCTCCATTAAAAGAAACTATGTTAAAACTGCTTTATGTGACCTTGGAGCCGGTATTAGTGTTATGCCTCTCTCTTTATATCGTAGACTTGATTTGAATAAGTTGACACCTACTGAAATATCTTTGCAAATGGCTGACAAATCAACTGCTATACCTGTCGGTATCTATGAGGATGTGCCTGTTGTGGTTGCAAACGTTACTATTTTAACGGACTTTGTTATTCTTGATATTCCCGAGGACGATAGTATGTCTATTATTCTTGGAAGACCCTTTTTGAACACTGCAGGGGCTGTTATTGATTGCAACAAAGGCAATGCCATTTTTCATGTTAATGGCAATGAGCATACGGTACACTTTCCGAGGAAACAACCTCAAGTTCATAGTATCAACTCTATTGGAAAAATTTCATCGATTATATTTGGAGGTTTTGAATTTCCTCTTCCTACTGTCAAGAAGAAATATGATATTCTTTTTATTGGGGATGTGCATATCCCCGTTGAGGTAACATAGTGTTATTCAAAATTTCTCCGGTTCCATGTTATTCGGAATGAGTTTGTTAACAAGACTTGATCAACCTTGTTAGTCGATTCCATTTGATGAACATGAGATGGATGAAACTAGAAGGCACAACCTTCTGTACCCTCCTTTTACTTTCTGTTATTTAGTTGAAATAAAGAAAAAATAGTATTTTTCTGTCTGTTTTCTGAATTATCCGTGCAATATAAAAATACCCCAAAAATAAAAGTTCTCCAAATGCCCTGCCAATTTAATATGATTTTTTCTGGAATATTTGAGAATATCTGGCACTGAGAACACAGCAGGGGGAGCAAACACCTGTCCACGAGGGTCCAGGGTGCGCCCACCCCTACAGGGCGCGCCCCCTGCCTTGTGGGCCCATGGTGGCTCCCCTCCACTTATTCCTGCACCCACACACTTCTTCTTCCTCCCAAAAAATCACCATCTAGCTCAAGCACGAGTTCTAGCTCATTTTACTGTGATTTTCGATCTCCTTGCTCAAAGCACCTCTCATAAAACTGCTTGGGAAGATTGTGCCTTGGTATGTGACTCCTCCATTGGTCCAATTAGTTTTTGTTCTAGTGCTTTATTCATTGCAAATTTTTGCTGCCTAGGTGACCATGTTCTTGAGCTTGCATGTCAAATTTATATGGTTCCAAGTAGTTCTAATGCATGATATAGGCTCTAGGCACTTGTAAGAGTAGTTGCTATCAATTTTGTTGAGCTTGGTTCACTTTTATTTGAAGTTACTAAAAATTTCAGAAATTTTTCAGAGGAAGAAATATGCTTAGGAAAATATACCAAGGTGGTCCTTCAAGGAAGCAAGGACCCAGGCTCGCAATGCGCGATGCCGATGATGAGCCACCAAGGAACGCTCCAGTGCGGCCTTGTGAATGGCCTTCAGAAGGCTTTATGGATCGAGCGGGAATCAAGGAAGAATTTAATGCGTATTTGCGTAACGCTGATCTTGTGAGCTTCGAGGAGGAAAAGTGCCGCCAGTACCACTATCTCACCAGTTCCTTTGTGAGGAGGTTTGATTTTTCATCTTCACGCAATTCTCAAACTGTCCTGTTTGATCTTTATGAAAAATCTTATACTGTGGACTTAGAGGATTTCACCAATGCTTGCAAACTTCCACAATGGGGTAGTACTACTGAACCTCGCAAATCTGAATTTAGAGAATTTCTTGTTAGTATAACTGTGGGGGAATGTAGAGACATAACACAAGCTACAATAGGGAGTATTCATTTCCCTGATATACATTATTTTGCTCTCTTCATAGGTAGGTGCATAAATGGTAAAGATGAAGCATGTCATATGTGTATCCCTGACCTCAGTATTCTTAGGAGTGCTGTGTTAGGAGACAAATCTTATAATTTGGGAGCCATTGTTGCGCGTAGGTTGCATCACAATAGATTTAATGGAGATTTCTTTGGTGGAATTTATGCAACCTGCTTAGCTGATTTTGTTGGTGTAACCATACGTGATGATGATATTGAATTTCCTCCTACCTATCTAGACTTTAATGCTATGGTTCACCATTGGTTTGTCGAGAGGAATGAACCACCTCTGCAGTACCGACTAATCTTTGACAGGCGTCACGCCGTCAATATTGTTCTTCCTGCCCCTACTCTCTTTGACTTTCAGAAAAAAGGGAGACATTACATAACCAGAGAGGAGGCGGAGGAGTATAGGAGGAGGGCTGATATAGCTGGCCTCCAAGTTGCAGCACACGATGCAATGACCGCTGCATCTCAGTACGACCCCAACTACAACTATGGATATCCGCCAGGCCACCCATGGCAATAAACCTACTTAGGCCAAAAGCCTAAGCTTGGGGGAGTACATATTTCTCACCGACATTACATTCATGTTCGCACACTCATTGCTAGATGTCGGTGCTCATACTCTTTCTCTGTAATATCCATGCTAGTTTATTTTCCTTTTTCTTGCTTTCTTCTTGTGTGTTTAATAAACCTTAAGAAAAACAAAAAAAATTAGTGTAGCTTTTAGTTAGTTTACTTTTCTTGCTGTAGTAGTAATAATTAAAAAGAAAACCCAAAAAGATTTCCTGTTCTTCTTTTGCTTGTTGGGAGCTTCCCCGTGTAAATAGTTTTATTTTCTTTTCTTTTCTTTGGGGGTCGATAGGAGAAGACCATGATTAAATTGTTGAAGTGGCTCTTATATGCATTATTGTTGATTTAACCAAGAGCCCATATTGCCTTGTCTTCTCCTGCTTATTGAATGCTTGCAGATTCCAGCTTAGTCCAATGCACGTGCACTCTTATTATTTTCACATCGTTCGGTCGTGCAAGTGAAAGGCAATTATGACGATATATGATGGACTGATTGAGATGCGAGAAGCTGGTATGAACTCGACCTCTCTTGTTTTTGTAAATATGATTAGTTCATCGTTCCTGATTCAGCCTATTATGAATAAACTTGTTTGCAATGACAATTAGAGATCATAGTTGCTTATGCCATGCTTGATTAGCTATGAGTTATAATGGTTTACCTTGCGTGCCAACATGCTATTAAAATGGTTGTGATGAGGTATGATGGGGTGGTATCCTCCTTTGAATGATTTAAGTGACTTGACTTGGCACATGTTCACACATGTAGTTGAAACAAATCAACATACCTTCACGATATTTATGTTCATGGTGGATTATATCCTACTCATGCTTGCACTCAATGTTTATTAATTTTAATGCATGTTCATGACTGTTGTAGCTCTCTAGTTGGTCGCTTCCCAGTCTTTTGCTAGCCTTCACTTGTACTAAGCGGGAATACTGCTTGTGCATCCAATCCCTTAAACCCCAAAGTTATACCATATGAGTCCACTATACCTTCCTATATGCGGTATCTACCTGCCGTTCCAAGTAAATTTGTATGTGCCAAACTCTAAACCTTCAAATGAAATTCTATTTTGTATGCTCAAATAGCTCATGTATCAACTAGGGCTATCCTTATCTTCCATGTTAGGCGGGTTATTCTCAAGAGGAGTGGACTCCGCTCCTCACTCACGAGAAAATGGCTGGTCACCGGGATGCCCAGTCCCATGGTTTATGCAAATTAAATCAAAATAATTGCAAACAAAACTCCCCCTGGGACTGTTGCTAGTTGGAGGCACTCGTTGTTTCGAGCAAGCCATGGATTGATGCTTGTTGGTGGAGGGGGAGTATAAACTTTACCATTCTGTTTGGGAACCTCCTATAATGTGTGTAGCATGGAAGATATCGCAATCTCTCGGTTGTTATGTTGACAATGAAAGTATGCCGCTCAAAATATTATTTATCTCTATTTCAAAATCGAGCTGTGGCACCTCTACAAATCCCTGCTTCCCTCTGCGAAGGGCCTATCTATCTACTTTCATGTTGAGTCATCACCCTCTTATTAAAAAGCACCAGCTGGAGAGCACTGCTGTCATTTGCATTCATTACTATTAATTTATGTTGGGTATGACTATGATTGGATCTCTTTTGCCATGAATTACAATGTCTAGTCAGTCCTTGATCTTTAAAGGTGCTCTGCATTTATGTTTTGCGGTCTCAGAAAGGGCTAGCGAGATACCATCTTGTTATATTATGATTGTTTTGAGAAAGTGTTGTCATCCGAGATTTATTATTATTGCTCGCTAGTTGATTATGCCATTGACATGAGTAAACATGAGACTTAAATGTTATTGTGAATATGGTTAGTTATAATCTTTGCTGAAAACTTGAATGCTGGCTTTACATATTTACAACAACAAGAGCAAACAGAGTTTGTAAAAGTTTTTCTTTATCACTTTCAGTTTATCAACTGAATTGCTTGAGGACAAGCAAAGGTTTAAGCTTGGGGGAGTTGATACGTCTCCGTCGTATCTACTTTTCCAAACACTTTTGCCCTTGTTTTGGACTCTAACTTGCATGATTTGAATGGAACTAACCCGGACTGACGCTGTTTTCAGCAGAATTGCCATGGTGTTATTTATGTGCAGAAACAAAAGTTCTCGGAATGACCTGAAACTCCACGGAACTTGTTTTTGGAAAATAATAAAAATACTGGAAGAAGAATCCACGTCAGTGGGGCCTCCACCCGTCCACGAGGGTGGGGGCGCGTCTGCCCCCCTGGGCGCGCCCCCCTGCCTCGTGGGCCCCCTGTTGCTCCACCGACCTCAACTCCAACTCCATATATTCGTGTTCGGGGAGAAAAAAATCAGGGAGAAGGATTCATCGCGTTTTACGATACGGAGCCGCCGCCAAGCCCTAAAACCTCTCGGGAGGGCTGATCTGGAGTCCGTTCTGGGCTCCGGAGAGGGGAATCCATCGCCGTCGTCATCATCAACCATCCTCCATCACCAATTTCATGATGCTCACCGCCGTGCGTGAGTAATTCCATCGTAGGCTTGCTGGACGGTGATGGGTTGGATGAGATTTATCATGTAATCGAGTTAGTTTTGTTAGGGTTTGATCCCTAGTATCCACTATGTTCTGAGATTGATGTTGCTATGACTTTGCTATGCTTAATGCTTATCACTAGGGCCCGAGTGCCATGATTTCAGATCTGAACCTATTATGTTTTCATGAATATATGTGAGTTCTTGATCCTATCTTGCAAGTCTATAGTCACCTACTATGTGTTATGATCCGGCAACCCCGAAGTGACAATAATCGGGACCACTCCCGGTGATGACCATAGTTTGAGGAGTTCATGTATTCACTATGTGTTAATGATTTGGTCTGGTACTCTATTAAAAGGAGGCCTTAATATCCCTTAGTTTCCATTAGGACCCCGCTGCCACGGGAGGGTAGGACATAAGATGTCATGCAAGTTCTTTTCCATAAGCACGTATGACTATATTCGGAATACATGCCTACATTACATTGATGAATTGGAGCTAGTTCTGTGTCACCCTATGTTATGATTATTACATGATGAACCGCATCCGGCATAATTTTCCATCACCGATCCAATGCCTACGAGCTTTTCACATATTGTTCTTCATTTATTTACTTTTCCGTTGCTACTGTTACAATCACTACAAAACCCAAAAATATTACTTTTGCTACCGTTACCGTTACTTCCATACTACTTTGCTACTAAATACTTTGTTGCAGATACTAAGTTATCCAGGTGTGGTTGAATTGACAACTCAACTGCTAATACTTGAGAATATTCTTTGGCTCCCCTTGTGTCGAATCAATAAATTTGGGTTGAATACTCTACCCTTGAAAACTGTTGCGATCCCCTATACTTGTGGGTTATCAAAACTGCCTGTCTGTACGAGGAACATAGAAGATTTCTGGGCTTGGCATCCGGATAAGAAGGGAAAGTTTTCTGCAAGCTCGGCATATAAATTCATGATCAAATCAAAAACCGAGAGGGAAGGATGGCTGCACGAAGAAGCGGGAGTTTCTAGCAATGAGAGAGAAGAGAAGGACTGGTCGAAGCTTTGGGGCATCAACGTTTCATCGAAGATTAAGGTATTTCTGTGGCGTTTGTGTTGGGGAACGTAGTAATTTCAAAAAAAATCCTACGCACACGCAAGATCATGGTGATGCATAGCAACGAGAGGGGAGACTGTTGTCTACGTACCCACGTAGTCCGTAAGCGGAAGCGTTTATCAACGCGGTTGATGTAGTCGTACACCTTCACGATCCGTCCCGATCAAGTACCGAACGTATGGCACCTCCGCGTTAAGCACACGTTCAGCTCGATGACGCCCTCGCCTTCTCGATCCAGCAAGAGGGGCGAAGTAGTAGATGAGTTCCGACAGCACGACGGCGTGGTGACGGTGTTGGTGAAGAACAATCTCCGCAGGGCTTCGCCTAAGCGCTACCAAAACTATGACGGAGGATAAACTAGAGGGGACGGGGTTGCTGGCACACGGCTTGGTGTTTCTTGATGTGTCTTTGGTGCTAGCCCTGCCCCTCTATTTATATGTTGAGCCTTGGGGTCGAAACTTGGAGTAAAAGCCTCCACAAAGTCGGTTTCACCTCAGAAGGCAAGAGTCCTTCTCGGACTCCAGGGCCAGACGTCAGGGTTCCCGGCGTCTGGACCCAGACGCCAGGGACCCTGGCGTCTGGCCCCTGGACTCCACAAAACTTCTTTTCGTGCTTTCCAAAAACCTTGTGGGCTTTCCCCTTTGGCCCAAATAAAGTGTTCTCGTACCCAAACATTTCGGGAAACATCCGGAACCTCTTCCGGTGAATTCCGGAACCCTTCCGGAGACTAAACACTATTATCCTGTATATCAATCTTTATCTCCGGACCATTCCGGAGTTCCTCGTCATGTCCGTGATCTTATCCGGGACTCCGAACAACATTCGGTCACCAACATACATAACTCGTATAATACTATATCGTCAACGAACGTTAAGCGTGCGGACCCTACGGGTTCGAGAACTATGTAGACATGACCAAGACATCTCTTTGGTCAATAACCAATAGGGGAACCTGGATGCCCATATTGGCTTCTACATATTCTACGAAGATCTTTATCGGTCGAAACGCATAACAACATACGTTGTTCCCTTTGTCATCGGTATGTTACTTGCCCGAGATTCGATCATCGGTATCTCAATACCTAGCTCAATCTCGTTACCGACAAGTCTCTTTACTCGTTCCGTAATACATCATCCCGCAACTAACTCATTAGTTACAATGCTTGCAAGGCTTATAGTGATGTGCATTACCGAGTGGGCCCAGAGATACCTCTCCGACAACCGGACAAATCCTAATCTCGAAATACGCCAACCCAACAAGTACCTTCGGAGACACCTATAGAGCTCCTTTATAATCACCCAGTTACGTTGTGATGTTTGGTAGCACACAAAGTGTTCCTCCGGTAAACGGGAGTTGCATAATCTCATAGTCATAGGAACATGTATAAGTCATGAAGAAAGCAATAGCAGAATACTAAACGATCAAGTGCTAAGCTAACGGAATGGGTCAAGTCAATCACATCATTCTCCTAATGATGTGATCCCGTTAATCAAATGACAACTCGTGTCTATCGCTAGGAAACATAACCATCTTTGATCAACGAGCTAGTCAAGTAGAGGCATACTAGTGACACTCTGTTTGTCTATGTATTCACACATGTATCATGTTTCCGGTTAATACAATTCTAGCATGAATAATAAACATTTATCATGAAATAAGGAAATAAATAATAACTTTATTATTGCCTCTAGGGCATATTTCCTTCAGTCTCCCACTTGCACTAGAGTCAATAATCTAGTTCACATCGCCATGTGATTTAACACCAATAGTTCACATCACCATGTGATTAACACCCATAGTTCACATCATCATGTGACCAACATCCAAAGGGTTTACTAGAGTCAATAATCTAGTTCACATCGCTATGTGATTAACACCCAAAGAGTACTAAGGTGTGATCATGTTTTGCTTGTGAGAGAAGTTTAGTCAACGGGTCTGCCACATTCAGATCCGTATGTATTTTGCAAATTTCTATGTCAACAATGCTCTGCACGGAGCTACTCTAGCTAATTTCTCCCACTTTCAATATGTATCCAGATTGAGACTTAGAGTCATCTGGATCAGTGTCAAAACTTGCATCAACGTAACCCTTTACGACGAACCTTTTGTCACCTCCATAATCGAGAAACATGTCCTTATTCCACTAAGGATGATTTTTGACCGCTGTCCAGTGATCTACTCCTAGATCACTATTGTACTCCCTTGCTAAACTCAGTGTAGGGTATACAATAGATCTGGTACACAGCATGTCATAATTTATAGAACGTATGGCTGAGGCATAGGGAATGACTTTCATTCTCTTTCTATCTTCTGCCGTGGTCGGGTTTTGAGTCTTACTCAATTTCACACCTTGTAACGCAGGCAAGAACTCTTTCTTTGACTGTTCCATTTTGAACTACTTCAAAGTCTTGTCAAGGTATGTACTCATTGAAAAAAAACTTATCAAGCGTCTTGATCTATCTCTAGAGATCTTGATGCTCAATATGTAAGCAGCTTCACCGAGGTCTTTCTTTGAAAAAAAACTCCTTTCAAAAACTCCTTTATGCTTTCCAGAAAATTCTACATTATTTCCGATCAACAATATGTCATTCACATATACTTATCAGAAATGCTGTAGTGCTCCCACTCACTTTCTTGTAAATACAGGCTTCACCGCAAGTCTGTATAAAACTATATGCTTTGGTCAACTCATCAAAGCGTATATTCCAACTCTGAGATGCTTGCACCAATCCATAGATGGATCGCTAGAGCTTGCACATTTTGTTAGCACCTTTAGGATCGACAAAACCTTCTGGTTGTATTATATACAACTCTTCTTTAAGAAATCCATTAAGGAATGCAGTTTTGACATCCATTTGCCAGATTTCATAAAATGCAGCAATTGCTAACATGATTCGGACAGACTTTTAAGCATCGATACAAGTGAGAAAATCTCATTGTATTCAACATCTTGAACTTGTTGAAAACATTTTTGCGACAATTCGAGCTTCGTAAATAGTAACACTACTATCAGCGTATGTCTTCCTCTTGAAGATCCATTTATTCTCAATGGCTTGCCGATCATCGGGCAATTCCACCAAAGTCCATACTTTGTTTTCATACATGGATCCTATCTCAGATTTCATGGCCTCAAGCCATTTTGCGGAATCTGGGCTCATCATCGCATCCTGATACGTCTCCGTCGTATCTACTTTTCCAAACACTTTTACCCTTATTTTGGACTCTAACTTGCATGATTTGAATGGAACTAACCCGGACTGACGCTGTTTTCAGCAGAATTGCCATGGTGTTATTTATGTGCAGAAATAAAAGTTCTCGGAATGACCTGAAACTCCACGGAACTTATTTTTGGAAAATAATAAAAATACTGGAAGAAGAATCCACGTCAGGGGGGCCTCCACCTGTCCACGAGGGTGGGGGGCGCACCTGCCCCCCTGGGCGCGCCCCCTGCCTCGTGGGCCCCCTGTTGCTCCACCGACCTCAACTCCAACTCCATATATTCGTGTTCGGGGAAAAAAATCAGAGAGAAGGATTTATCGCGTTTTACGATACGGAGCCGCCGCCAAGCCCTAAAACCTCTCGGGAGGGCTGATCTGGAGTCCGTTCGGGGCTCCGGAGAGGGGAATCCGTCGCCGTCGTCATCATCAACCGTCCTCCATCACCAATTTCATGATGCTCACTGCCGTGCGTGAGTAATTCCATCATAGGCTTGCTGGACGGTGATGGGTTGGATGAGATCTATCATGTAATCGAGTTAGTTTTGTTAGGGTTTGATCCCTAGTATCCACTATGTTCTGAGATTGATGTTGCTATGACTTTGCTATGCTTAATGCTTGTCACTAGGGCCCGAGTGCCATGATTTTAGATCTGAACCTATTATGTTTTCATGAATATATGTGAGTTCTTGATCCTATCTTGCAAGTCTATAGTCACCTACTATGTGTTATGATCCGGCAACCCCGAAGTGACAATAATCGGGACCACTCCCGGTGATGACCGTAGTTTGAGGAGTTCATGTATTCACTATGTGTTAATGCTTTGGTCCGGTACTCTATTAAAAGGAGGCTTTAATATCCCTTAGTTTCCATTAGGACCCCGCTGCCACGGGAGGGTAGGACAAAAGATGTCATGCAAGTTCTTTTCCATAAGCACGTATGACTATATTCGGAATACATGTCTACATTACATTGATGAATTGGAACTAGTTCTGTGTCACCCTATGTTATGACTGTTACATGATGAACCGCATCCGGCATAATTCTCCATCACCGATCCAATGCCTACGAGCTTTTCACATATTGTTCTTCGCTTATTTACTTTTCCGTTGCTATTGTTACAATCACTACAAAACCCAAAAATATTACTTTTGCTATCGTTACCGTTACTTCCATACTACTTTGCTACTAAATACTTTGCTGCAGATATTAAGTTATCCAGGTGTGGTTGAATTGACAACACAACTGCTAATACTTGAAAATATTGTTTGGCTCCCCTTGTGTCGAATCAATAAATTTGGGTTGAATACTCTACCCTCGAAAACTGTTGCGATCCCCTATACTTGTGGGTTATCAAGACTATTTTCTGGCGCCGTTGCCGGGGAGCATAGCTCTATTCTTTGAGTCACTTGGGATTTATATCAGCTGGTCACTATGAGGAACTTGAAAGACGAGAAAACAAAAATTTATCCCTCAACTACGAGGGGAGGTAAGGAACTGCCATCTAGCTCTGCACTTGATTCACCTTCTGTTTTGAGTAAGCTTGCGACACCTAAACCTGCTTCTGCTATTAATTCGGATATGTCGCATGTTATTGATGATGCCACTTCTGCTATGGATGATACTTATGATGAAACTACTTCTATGCTTGATACTACTGTGCCACTTGGTGAATTTGTTGATGAACAACTTGCTAGGGCTAGAGAGAATGAAATTATGGAAACTGATAATATTGAAGATAGTGATGATGAAGACTCTCCCCCTAATAAATATGAATTGCCTGTTGTGCCTGAGGGTTATGTTCTGGATGAAGAATCTGCTAGAGCCATTCTTGCTTGCAATGATAGAAGTGATCTTAAGAAGTTATTAGCTAAATGGAAGAAATCTCTTAATGCTAGAATGAAACCTGACCCTGCTTTTGCTACTTCACCTATCTTTGTTACTGATAAGGATTATGAATTCTCTGTTGATCCTGATATAATTACTTTGGTTGAGTCTTATCCTTTTTATGGCTATGAATCTGAAACTGTTGTGGCACATCTTACTAAATTAAATGACATAGCCACCCTGTTCACTAATGATGAGAGAACCCGCTACCTTTATATCCTTAAAATATTTCCATTCTCATTAAAGGGTGATGCTAAGATATGGTTTAATTCTCTTGATCCTGGTTGTGTGTGTAGTCCCTAGGATATGATTTATTACTTCTCTGCTAGATATTTCCCCGCTCATAAGAAACAAGCTGCTTTAAGGGAAATATTTTTTTTTTGCCAATTGAAGAAGAGAGTCTCCCACAAGCTTGGGGGAGGCTTCTCCAATTACTTAATGCTTTGCCTGATCATCCTCTTCAGAAAAATGAAATACTTGATATGTTTTATAATGGACTAACCGATGCTTCCAGAGATTACCTGGATAGTTGTGCTGGTTCTGTTTTCAGGGAAAGAACACCGGGTGGAGCTGAAATTTTATTGAATAATATGTTGACAAATGAAAATAATTGGACACTTCCTGAGCCAGCTCCTGAGCCTATTCCTAAACCAACTCTGAAGAAAAGAGGTGTTCTATTTCTCAGTCCTGAAGATATGCAAGAGGCAAAGAAATCTATGAAAGAAAAGGGTATTAAAGCTGAAGATGTTAAGAATTTACCTCCTATTGAAGAAATACATGGTCTTAATTTACCACCTATTGAAGAAACACATGGTCTTGATAACCCGACACAGGTAGTAAAGGTAAATTCTCTCTATAGATATGATAAAGCTGAAATCCCTCCTACTAAGTTTGCTAGCCAATGTTTGGATGAGTTTGATAACTTTATGGTTAAGCAAGAAGATTTTAATGCTTATTTTGGTAGACAATTGAAATACAATTCCGATACGCTTGAATATTTGGGTGATTATATGTCTAGAGTTAAAGGTGAATTTAAACTCATTAGTAAACATGCTTCTATGGTTACCACTCAAGTAGAACAAGTACTTAAAGCTCAAAATGATTTGCTCAATGAATTGAATAGTAAGAATAATGACTATGCTGTTAGAGTGGCTACTAGAACTGGTAAAATGACTCAGGAACCTTTGTATCCTGAAGGCCATCCTAAGAGAATTGAGCAAGATTCTCAGAGAAATAATATTGATGCACCTAGTCCTTCTAAAAAGTAGAAAAAAGAAAAATGATAGGACTTTGCATACTTCTAGTGAACCTATTACTGAACCACCTGAGAATGCAAATAATATTTCTATTTCTGATGCTGAAACACAATCTGGTAATGAATGTGAAACTAGTGAAAATGTTAAAGATGATGTTCATGATGATGCTCAACCTAGTAATGATAATGATGTAGAAATTGAACCTGCTGTTGATCTTAATAACCCACAATCAAAGAATCAACGTTATGATAAGAGAGACTTTGTTGCTAGGAAGCACGGTAAAGAAAGAGAACCATGGGTTCAGAAACCCATGCCTTTTCCTCCCAAACCATCCAAGAAAAAGGATGATGAGGATTTTGAGCGCTTTGCTGAAATGATTAGACCTATCTTTTTGCGTATGCGTTTGACTGATATGCTCAAAATGAATCCTTATGCTAAGTATATGAAAGAAATTGTCACTAATAAAAGAAAGATACCGGAAGCTAAAATTTCCACCATGCTTGCTAATTATACTTTTAAGGGTGGAATACCAAAGAAACTTGGAGATCCAGGAGTACCCACTATACCATGCTCCATTAAAAGAAACTATGTTAAAACTGCTTTATGTGATCTTGGAGCCGGTGTTAGTGTTATGCCTCTCTCTTTATATCGTAGACTTGACTTGAATAAGTTGACACCTACTGAAATATCTTTGCAAATGGCTGATAAATCAACTACTATACATGTCGGTATTTGTGAGGATGTGCCTGTTGTGGTTGCAAACGTTACTATTTTAACGGACTTTGTTATTCTTGATATTCCTGAGGACGATAGTATGTCTATTATTCTTGGAAGACCCTTTTTGAATACTGCAGGGGCTGTTATTGATTGCAACAAAGGCAATGTCACTTTTCCTGTTAATGGCAATGAGCATACGGTACACTTTCCGAGGAAACAACCTCAAGTCCACAGTATCAACTCTATTGGAAAAATTCCATCAATTATTTTTGGAGGTTTTGAATTTCCTCTTCCTACTGTCAAGGAGAAATATGATATTCTTATTATTCGGGATGTGCATATCCCCATTGAGGTAACATAGTGTTATTCGAAATTTCTCCGGTTCCATGTTAGTCAGAATGAGTTCGTTAACAAGACTTGATCAACCTTGTTAGTGGATTCCTTTTGATGAGCATGAGATGGATGAAATTAGAAAGCACATCCTTCTGTACCCTCCTTTTACTTTCTGTTATTTAGTTGAAATAAAGTAAAAATAGTATTTTTCCTGTCTGTTTTCTGAATTATCCGTGCAATATAAAAATACCCCAAAAATAAAAGTTCTCCAAATGCCCTGAAAATGGAATATGATTTTTTCTGGAATATTTGAGAATATCTGGCACCGAGAACACAGCAGGGGGAGCAAGCACCTGGCCACGAGGTTCCAGGGCGCGCCCACCCCTACAAGGCGCGCCCCCTGCCTCGTGGGCCCATGGTGGCTCCCCTCCACTTATTCCTGCACCCCACACTTCTTCTTCCTCCCAAAAAAATCACTATCTAGCTCAAGCACGAGTTCTAGCTCATTTTGCTGCGATTTTCGATACCCTTGCTCAAAGCACCTCTGACAAAACTACTTGGGGAGATTGTTCCTTGGTATGTGACTCCTCCATTGGTCCAATTAGTTTTTGTTCTAGTGCTTTATTCATTGCAAATTTGTGCTGCCTAGGTGACCATGTTCTTGAGCTTGCATATCAAATTTATATGGTCCCAAGTAGTTCTAATGCTTGATATAGTCTCTAGGCACTTGTAGGAGTAGTTGCTATCAATTTTGCTGAGCTTGGTTCACTTTTATTTGAAGTTACTAAAAATTTCAGAAACTTTTCAGAGGAAGAAATGTGCTTAGGAAAATATACCAAGGTGGTCCTTCAAGGAAGCAAGGACCCAGGCTCGCAATGCGCGATGCCGATGATGAGCCACCAAGGAACGCTCCAGTGTGGCCTTGTGAATGGCCTTCAGAAGGCTTTATGGATCGAGCGGGAATCAAGGAAGAATTTAACGCGTATTTGCGTAACGCTGATCTTGTGAGCTTCGAGGGTGAAAAGTGCCGCCAGTACCACTATCTCACTAGTTCCTTTGTCAGGAGGTTTGAATTTTCATCTTCACGCAATTCTCAAACTGTCCTGTTTGTTCTCTATGAAAAATCTTATACTATGGACTTAGAGGATTTTACCACTGCTTGCAAACTTCCACAATGGGGTAGTACTAGTGAACCCCGCAAATCTGAATTTAGAGAATTTCTTGCTAGTATAACTATGGGGGAATCTAGAGACATAACACAAGGTACCATAGGGAGCATTCATTTTCCTGCTATACATTATTTTGCTCTCTTTATAGGTAGGTACATAAATGGTAAGGATGAAGCATGTCACATGTGTGTCCCTGACCTCAGTATTCTTAGGAGTGCTGTGTTAGGAGATAAATCTTATCACTTAGGAGCCATTGTTGCGCGTAGGTTGCATCACAATAGATTTAATGGAGATTTCTTTGGTGGAATTTATGCAACCCGCTTAGCTGATTTTCTTGGTGTAACCATACGTGTGATGATATCGAACTGCCTCCTACTTATCTAGACTTTAATGCTATGGTTCATCATCAGGTTGTCGAGAGGAATGAACCACCTCTCCAGTATAGACTAATCTTTGATAGGCGTCACGCCGTCAGTATTGTTCTTCCTGCTCCTACTCTCTTTGACTTTCAGGAAAAAGGGAGACATTACATAACCAGAGAGGAGGCGGAGGAGTATAGGAGGAGGGCTGAGATAGCTCGCCTCCAAGCTGCAGCACACGAAGAGCTTGGGAATTGTTTTCATCATCCCTTGCATATTATAGTTCATCACGAAGTTCTAGTAACTTGGTGATAGTGACTAGAGAATTTTGTCAATTACTATCTTATCTGGAAGATTAACTCTCACTTGATTCAAGCAATTGTAGTACTCAGACAATCTAAGCACATGCTCACTGGTTGAGCTATTCTCCTCCATCTTGTAGGCAAAGTACTATCAGAGGTCTCATACCTCTCGACACGGGCATGAGTATGAAATACCAATTTCAACTCTTGGAACATCTTATATGCTCCGTGGCGTTCAAAACATTTTTGAAGTCCCGATTCTAAGCCATAAAGCATGATGCACTAAACTATCAAGTAGTCATCATAGCGAGCTTTTGTCAAAAACGTTCATAACGTCTGTATCTGCTCCTCCAATAGTTCTGTCACCTAGCGGTGCATCAAGGACATAATACTTCTGTGCAGCAATGAGGATAATCCTCAGATCACAGAGCTAGTCCGCATCTTTGATACTAACATCTTTCAACTTATTTTTCTCTAGGAACATATCAAAAATAAATGGGGAACAACATCGCGAGCTATTGATCTACAACATAGATATGCAAATACTATCAGGACTAAGTTCATGATAAATTAAAGTTCAATTAATCATATTACTTAAGAACTCCCACTTAGATAGACATCCCTCTAGTCATCTAAATGATCACGTGATCCAAATCAACTAAACCATGTCCGATCATCACGTGAGATGGAGTAGTTTTCAATGGTGAACATCACTATGTTGATCATATCTACTATATGATTCACGCTCGACCTTTCGGTCTCCAGTGTTCCGAGGCCATATCTGCATATGCTAGGCTCGTCAAGTTTAACCTGAGTATTCGGCGTGTGCAAAACTGTCTTGCACCCGTTGTATTTGAACGTAGAGCTTATCACACCCGATCATCACGTGGTGTCTCAACACGAAGAACTTTCGCAACGGTGCATACTCAGGGAGAACACTTATACCTTGAAATTTAGTGAGAGGTCATCTTATAATGCTACCGTCAAACAAAGCAGAATAAGATGTATAAAAGATAAACATCACATGCAATCAAAATATGTGACATGATATGGCCATCATCATCTTGTGCTTTTGATCTCCATCTCCAAAGTACTGTCATGATCTTCATTGTTACCGGCATGACACCATGATCTCCATCATCTTGATCTTTTATCAACGTGTCGTCACATGGTCGTCTCATCAGCTATTGCTTTTGCAACTATTGCTATCGCATAGCGATAAAGTAAAGCAATTACATGGTACTTGCATCTTATGCAATAAAGAGACAACCATAAGACTCCTGCCAGTTGCCGATAACTTTAATAAAACATGATCATATCATACAACAATTTATATCTCATCGCGTCTTGACCATATCATATCACAACATGCCCTGCAAAAACAAGTTAGACGTCCTCTACTTTGTTGTTTCAAGTTTTACGTGGCTGCTACGGGCTGAGCAAGAACCGTTCTTACCTACGCATCAAAACCACAATGATAGTTCGTCAAGTTAGTGCTGTTTTAACCTTCTCAAGGACCGGGCGTAGTCACACTTGGTTCAACTAAAGTTGGAAAAACAGACACCCGCTAGCCACCTGTGTGCAAGGCACGTCGGTAGAACCAGTCTCGCGTAAGCGTACGCGTAATGTCGGTCCGGGCCGCTTCATCCAACAATACCGCCGAACCAAAGTATGACATGCTGGTAAGCACTATGACTTGTATCGTCCACAACTCACTTGTGTTCTACTCGTGCATATAACATCTACGCATAAACCTGGCTCTGATGCCACTGTTGGGGAACGTAGTAATTTCAAAAAAATTCCTACGCACAAGCAAGATCATGGTGATGCATAGCAACGAGAGGGGGGAGTGTTGTCTACGTACCCTCGTAGACTGTAAGCGGAAGCGTTTATCAACGCGGTTGATGTAGTCGTACACCTTCACGATCCGTCCCGATCAAGTACCGAACGTACGACACCTCCGCGTTAAGCACACGTTCAGCTCGATGACATCCTCGCCTTCTCGATCCAGCAAGAGGGGCGAAGTAGTAGACGAGTTCCGACAGCACGACGGCGTGGTGATGGTGTTGGTGAAGAACAATCTCCGCAGGGCTTCGCCTAAGTGCTACGAAAACTATGACGGAGGATAAACTAGAGGGGACAGGGTTTCCGGCACACGGCTTGGTGTTTCTTGATGTGTCTTTGGTGCTAGCCCTGCCCCTCTATTTATATGTTGAGCCTTGGGGTCGAAACTTGGAGTAAAAGCCACCACAAAGTCGGTTTCACCCGAAAGGCAAGAGTCCTTCTCGGACTCCAGGGCCACACGCCAGGGTTCCCGGCGTCTGGACCCAGACGCCAGGGACCCTGGCGTCTAGCCCCTGGACCCCACAAAACTTCTTTTTGCGCTTTCCAAAAACCTTGTGGGCTTTCCCCTTTGGGCGAAATAAAGTGTTCTCATACCCAAACATTTCGGGAAACATACGGAACCTCTTCCGGTGAATTCCGGAACCCTTCCGAAGAGTAAACACTATTATCCCATATATCAATCTTTATCTCCGGACCATTCCGGAGTTCCTCGTCATGTCCGTGATCTTATCCGGGACTCCGAACAACATTCGGTCACCAACATACATAACTCATATAATACTATATCGTCACCGAATGTTAAGCGTGCGGACCCTACGGGTTCGAGGACTATGTAGACATGACCGAGACATCTCTCTGGTCAATAACCAATAGCGGAACCTGGATGCCCATATTGGCTCCTACATATTCTATGAAGATCTTTATCGGTCGAACCGCATAACAACATACGTTGTTCCCTTTGTCATCGGTATGTTACTTGCCCGAGATTCGATCATCGGTATCTCAATACCTAGCTCAATCTCGTTACCGGCAAGTCTCTTTACTCGTTCCGTAATACATCATCCCGCAACTAACTCATTAGTTACAATGCTTGCGAGGCTTATAGTGATGTGCATTACCGAGTGGGCCCAGAGATACCTCTCCGACAACCGGACAAATCCTAATCTCGAAATACGCCAACCCAACAAGTACCTTCGGAGACACCTGTAGAGCTCCTTTATAATCACCCAGTTACGTTGTGACGTTTGGTAGCACACAAAGTGTTCCTCCGGTAAACGGGAGTTGCATAATCTCATAGTCATAGGAACATGTATAAGTCATGAAGAAAGCAATAGCAGAATACTAAACGATCAAGTGCTAAGCTAACGGAATGGGTCAAGTCAATCACATCATTCTCCTAATGATGTGATCCCGTTAATCAAATGACAACTCGTGTCTATGGCTAAGAAACATAACCATCTTTGATCAACGAGCCAGTCAAGTAGAGGCATACTAGTGACACTCTGTTTGTCTATGTATTCACACATGTATCATGTTTCCGGTTAATACAATTCTAGCATGAATAACAAACATTTATCATGAAATAAGGAAATAAATAATAACTTTATTATTGCCTCTAGGGCATATTTCCTTCAGTTTGGCACGGCATTCTCTGCCAACGACGGATGTATTGCATAGGAGAAACATGGAGACCGGAGATGCATGCCCTCTCTGCGGGGCTCTTGATTCACGGCGTCATGCGCTACTGTCTTGCACCTCGGCGAGGTGCACTTGGGCACTAGCCGAACCGGGACTGGTGACGATGATGGCGGAGAACAGGGAGACGAGGGCGAAGAACTGGCTGTTTGCAATGAGGGACACTATGGATCATTCTAGCTTTGTATCAATGGCAGTCTCTCTCTGGGCTATTTGGTAGGCGAGGAGGAAGGCAGTTTACGAGGGAATTTTTCAGTCTCCACAGCAAACTTCGTCATTCATCAAAAAATATATTCAAGACCTAGCCCAACTACCCAAACCTGGGGAGAGGAAAAACAGCGGGGTTCCATGTCAAGTCTTGCCAAACACATGGATGGCCTCTCCCGAGGGGGTCATGAAGATGAATGTTGATGCGGCAGTGGCCCGTCATCGACATGGGGGAGCGGGGTCAGCAGTGTGCAGGGATCATACAGGGCTATACATGGGATCATCGGCACTAGTGATCCGGGGCATTTCCGACCCAACGATGCTGGAGACGTTTGCATGCAGGGAAGCACTGGCCCTGGCGAAGGATCTCGGCGTTTCAAGCTTAGTGGTGGCATCGGACTGTCTTGGAGTGATCAGAGACATCAACCTGGGAACAAGAGGACCACATGCAACGGTGGTACATGAAATAATGGAGCGGAGAAGAAGTTTTACCTCATGTTCTTTTATTCACGAGCTTAGGAACCACAACTTTGAAGCTCATAATCTTGCCAAATTTTGTAATCTTGGTCTAGGTAGAAATGTGTGGTTGGGTGCCCCCCATGACCCGAACCATGTACCTATGAACATTCTTGAAGTTTAATAAAGTTGGCGAGATTTCTCAAAAAAAAAGGCTGCAACGCACGAATTTTATTTTTTATTTCTGCAAGAAAATAAGATTTATTAATTATTAAACTGGATCAGTTCGATCCGCACCACATAATTTTATAATCTCCTTGGTGCTAGATTTAACCACCATCATTCTTGGGCTAGTGCATCCCATTTTCGCCAGCTCGTGGCTGACAACATTCTGCTCACGACTGACAGCTACAACTAAACTAAAATAAAAGACCGATAGCTACAACTTTCATGTGTTCTACCTCCGGCTAGCATGTTCTTCACCTCCTGGGGTTAGGTAGCTATCGGGGACTTATTAACTTCCAGATGCCTGATCATAGATGCGGCAAAAACGTTATTAGTTCCCAGAATAAAGAGTAGAGTGCTCCACTCCATCATTAATGTGATACCCTTATCGCATGCTTCCATCTCTGCTTCGAGGGCGCTCGTGTTGTCCCTACGCGTGAACAAGTGGTGGCAAGACGAGAACACTAAATGCCAATAGTGCTTGACTAAACAAGCACTTGACCGACCAAATGTCAACAACGCTATTAGCTCACCATTTATTCTCATCATATTGGCTGAACAAGCGGAAATCTTACCAAGATCTCCGGTGTGCTTTTGTTGGATAAGAGACTCCCAAGCCTTCTAGTGCGTTTTACGGTTGCCTTTAGTGGATCCTGAACAATAATTCCGCATCATTTGGGTTAGATCATCATAAACTAACATTGAAAATTTAAAAACTCCCGTCACATAAGTATGAATGGCTTGAGCAACTGATGTGATTAAAGCCTCCCTTCCTGCTTGGGCAAGTGTGCCATCACCGCATTAGAACATATGCTTAGTAAGCCTAGCCGGTAGACTTTGGAATTTTCCTTTATGCATCCTCGCCTCTGTGGTGGATAACCCCAAGTATTTTGCTTCAAAAGAGACACCATTAACATGTATTACTTGAATACTTGTCGAACATCATCCTGAACTTGAGGTGAGCATCTTGGCCTGAAGAAAATAGAACATCTCCCTGGGTTTTTAAGTTAACCAATCGCATTTGCATCATCACCAATAATTTAACATTCTCTTCTTGTTGTGGCTCTAATTTGAAGAACAGAAGTGTATCATGTGCAAAAGAGAAGGTAGGAGATACCAGGTGCCAGAGCACACACTGTGACATGCTTTATTTTGTTCATGACCACACCTTGACGGAGAAGAGCCGAAAGGCCATCAACCATGAAGAGGAACAAAAGGAGGGATAGGGGATCACCTTGCGTAGCCTACGGGGCGCTGCAAAGAATTCCAGAAGGGCTCCATTTAGTTTAAATGAGTACCTCACCATGGTGACACAAGTCATGATCCAGTTCACCCAACGATGAGAAAAGCCCAACTTTTTCATCACTCGCTCCAAGAATCACCAATCCACCCTGTGATATGCTTTTGACAAATCTAACTTACAGGCAAAAAAATAATTAATCAGGATTTTATGTTGAATATGATGAAAACACTCGAAGGCCACCACACACTTAGACACAATCTTGTAAACGACATCGCACAAGCTGATGGGGCAAAAGTCAGCAACTCGTAACAGATCATTTACCTAAGGGTTCATCACAATGACTATGTCATTAACACCAGGTGGCATGATTCCGTTCTGGAAAAAAACTTTAATTACTCGTATAATCTACTCCTTGAGAACGCCCCAGTTCATCTGGAAAAAAGCGTGTCAACAATCCATCCCTTCCAAGGGCTTTAAGAACAGTGAATCCGCTATTTGTTGTAAATTTAGGGTTTATGGTCTACCCCCTATTCCTCTGCGCTTATCCGTGGTGCCGCTCATAATTCGCATATCTGAGGCTAGGGGGTAGGGACCTTCTTATACTGTCTTTCCAAAGAGTCCACCTCTTATACAGATATAAGATTCCTAGTCTTTTTCACTAGTTTCCGGAATAGAGTCCAGATAAAATTACCAACCATGATCATACTTGTCTGTTTAACGGATTCTACCCGTTTTGTCCCCGAAGCACGCGCTTGTGAGCAACGCGCCATAATAGAGTGTAAATTCCTCTAATTATGTAGATCAACATTAGGGCTGTAATCTAATTATACGATCTAGCTCCTTCCAATCATCAGTGTACCCGGGTAGTCTTTCCAATATAAATAGTATATTGTATTTCACCGATAATCGACCAGCTTCCTTAAGTATATAAAACTTAAGTACATTCCAGCAAGTAACAATTCCATGCTAAACCTGTACAACAATTCCATGTATAAATACATGTATAATTCCATAATGAGGTATTCTGAATATTTAACAATTCCAACCAATTTGAATATAGTTGCAGGACACATAATTCCAACATCTCCCACTTGTCCAAAACGATCATTTAAATATTCATAAACCCATAGCCTTAACATGCTTGCCACATACCTCCTGACTAAGAGGCTTAGTCAAGGGATCAACAATCATATTAACACTACGTTTAAAACCCACAAATATATATACGGTGATACTTCCCTTCAATATGTTTCCTTGTTTGACAGTTAAGATCACTAGAGGCCTTTAGTTTCCGCCTAATTATTCCAGCATAATTGTCCTCGGCGTCTCGAGTATTATTTCCTCAGGTGTAATTCCACCTTTGTAGGCACCTTGAGTATTTTGTTTCCTCAAGTGAAATTCCGCATCAATTATTTTCCATCACATATATAATAATATGATTAATTCCACATCGAGTCAAGTATAAGATAACCATGTTGAATAAATTTTCAAAACCACATAAATATTAAATCCAATCAGTAAATGAAGTTTCATCAGTAACCATGCTTTGAACGAAATTCCTGACTTCGGTCAGTGAACCTGCACCATATTAGTACTAAAAATAATAATTGAATATGCGTACCTGGACTTATTTCTCATCTCGTAGATACAGTAATAACTTCCTCAATGTGTTTACTTTAATATAAAGTCCCAAACAAGTGACAAGTGACAAGCTGTGATGCACTTTCCACAATCTTATATGATGTGCGAGATTTCCTTAGCTGCTCGTCTTTCCTTCCACTACTTGAATGCAGCATAAATTCAGAAAGCTAAGGTATGATTGTATAATGAAGATACAATTGATTTCAACAACATTATTATCCCTTTGTCCTCAGGAGTTCCAAACATAACTCCTCATTGAGTTTGCTTCCAGGTACTTTAATAAGTTTGCAATTTTCCATAAGAAATGTTTCAATACATACCCTATGTAGTTCCACTCCTAAAACATAGGAAGCTTCAAACATTCCTTAAATATGAAAGTTAAAACATGACCAAGCTTTCACTTGCATCAATGTGACTTTATCATTGCAAACAACAAAA
>NC_057805.1:461118105-461119509 GCF_018294505.1 Triticum aestivum | reverse complement strand
ATTCCTTCCCGCACTTCCACCCACAATTGACAATGATAAAAAATAAGCCTCCGTCAGAAACTTCTGTTATTCCTCTAAACTTTAGAGTGAGTTTAAAAAACACACATAACAATTACTCAGGTATGACATTCCATCCCACTTATCCTAAGCATGTTAGTGTCGGGAGTTTCACATGTTGTCTCGCTTGGGGTCAAGTTTATATTCTAGTATGATTGCCAATAATTCCACCCTTGATCATAAAAATAATTGTGTTCCTACTTTCCACCAGTTTTCTTTTTTCAGATAAAAATGAAAACACCCTTTGATCCACTAGAATAACCATGAAAAAATACCTGGTGTGTGATTTGTAGTAATTGAGAATTTCCTGCCAAAATATAAGATTTCCTTCCAGTCCAAAAGACGTGACCGTGCTAGATGAACAACAAATGGCAGTATGCAACGCTTCTTCCAAAAAACAAGATGCTAGTAAAAGTACTCAATTTCTACATTTAATTATGGAGTGTATGTTCTACTACAAGGTGACTAGTTCCATGCCCTTCACATATACAAAGATATATTCCTGAAGTGTACTTCCCCCACTAATCGGTTGTTAAAACTATGATATTCTTTAATCAACTGATTTTCCACTTCAGTATAACATGTGACCAGCACAAATAAAACCTTCCGACTTTGTATAATAAAAGATAAGCATAACCATATAAAAGTGTAATCATCAAAGAGTGAGATGAAATAATTAATCTGACCTCTAATGGGAGTGCATAAGGATATCAAAATAAATAATGATGTGAAGCTCTTTATCTCTTTCCACCTCCAGAAAAGGCGTAATAACGAAAAATAATAAAATATATATGCTTCACGAGTATGATAGTCCTCCCACTAAAGTTTAGAATTCTAGAATGGTAAACCACTTAATCATGTTCCAAGATATGTGACCAAGTCGTACATGTCATAAATGTTGAGACTCCAAGCATGTGTTCCCATAGTTGGTATTCCTCCAGTTGGAGTTATCTTCCCCAAATAAATATTTGGGTTGCTAACTTCCAATGGACCATAAAAAAAGAACATACCATTATACGAAATTCCTTGGCACTAATTTTATCATTGAGTAATATTTCCACTCTTCCGTTTCCAAACAGTAACTCCAAGATAGAACAATAAATCCAATACCTTCTCACTGAAGTTGCATAGAGTGTCCTATAAAAAAATAGTTTTCCTCCACAAGGGACTTTGATGGCATAATTCCAACCCGAAGTATGTCGAACTCAACATTAAGTACTAAGTAATAAATTTTCCTTTGGGATTGCTCTGTGCCAATATAGTTGCTACTGTATTCCAACAATATATGTTGTATATAAACAAGCACCATAATCCAACTATTTGGGAAAAAAATAGCCTCAAATAAAT
>NC_057805.1:461117477-461118095 GCF_018294505.1 Triticum aestivum | reverse complement strand
ATATATATATAGTGCAAATATTATCATTAGATATATCGACAAATGAAGAGAAAATTTCCTTGTCCTTGGAGTGACTCCCATATTCCTCCATACACAAGTGATGCTCCATAAATAACACTTCTTTGAAATCCCTTTTCAGGTTATGTGTAATTTTCCGGACAATGTTTCCACCACAGCAATTTTCAGTATTTAATCATTTGTTCCGTGTTGTCCATCCACAAATTTAATCTGAAGTTCCTGGTGAATTTCTTTGATGGTGTAATAAAATAAATCAATCGAACAAAGTTAGCTTGCCGTATATGCATTCAGTTCACTTTCCTTGAAAGCATGGGTCCTAATGGTGCGTGTGCTCCTTCCGGCTGGCTGGCCGTTGCTCGTACAAGTACGCTTCCACGTTTATTGTCTTGCCCTTCCTGCATATACAGAGTACTAAACGCACTCCATCAACAGCAAAAAATAATACTAGCAATAATAATAATACCTCATGCTAGTTCTGTGTTGCGGTAGTGGAATTTAGCTAGCCGCCAGATTCTGTGCAATCTATCTCCCTGCGCTCGCCAAGGAGTAGCAGACTCGGCGTGTGAGGTGGATATATAGAAGAGAAATTAGCAGGGCCCC
>NC_057805.1:461116847-461117275 GCF_018294505.1 Triticum aestivum | reverse complement strand
CGAGCTCATCGTGCGCAGCGAGCGGGTTTGTTGCATCGGTTGATTCCATCAGACGCAGCGTGTTCCGCATTGTATTCCAAGTTCAGATCAATTTCCCGATCTCGTGTGGGAAAAAGAAAGAGAATTCCGTCGACGACGACGTTGCAGCTTCCTTGTTTTGCTGGGAGATGCATGCAATTTGACTTGTGCGAGAGTAGACTATTACTCTGAATGTACTCCACGAGAAAGTAGCAGCGGAAGTCAGATTTTCCCATAGATTGACAATAAGAAAAACACCAAAGCATGCCAGCTTACTAATACTCTTCGATCCGTGCGCTCAGAAAAAAACAATCGCTTTTCCTGATCAATTGATCGCCCCCCGAGAAAACACACGAGGACGTGGGCTTCTACCACGGCTAGGGCTTGCTTGACGCACCGCATGAGAACAC
>NC_057805.1:461113315-461115232 GCF_018294505.1 Triticum aestivum | reverse complement strand
AGTCGGCGTGCTGCCACAAGACTTCCTGCCAGACTCTTTCCGATCCGATCTACAACACGTCTGCCCGAAACACGAAGTCCTAGCGAAGCAAGGGTGGATGCAGCTGCAACAAGCCCCATCGCATGAAGGGGCGTGCATGGCATGGCAACGTCTCCGGTGGGCAGGAGCCAAGGGGTCGCGCGCTAAACCCTAACATCTTTTTTTGAAAGACCTAAACCCTAGCATCCACCTTGCTCTATATCTTGGGCCGTATCAAAGCCATGTCCCTAATCACAACCTTGCTTGGAGTAGTAATTCTCGATATCTTACCCTACCTGGACTTTCTTCTCTAGAAACCTGGAGCTTCCGCCCGTGCATATCTACCTGGACCTTCCGCCCGTGCATATCTAGCGGCGGCTACATATACTTGGCTCCTATCGATGTAGTACACGCCCTCGATCAAGAACACAACGAGACCATCGGACACCCATCGAGAGACGCGAGATTCTAAACCATGGTTCGGCCGAACCTATGGTCCACGCCGTAGGATTGCCCAGCCTTCTGCATGTGGATCCGTGTACCATTTGAATTCAAAAAAGGATCAATTAAGGCCCAAACAGCCAGAGGCCTCGTTAGTCTCTTTGATTCCAGCGATTAGCTGGCACAGCCCTAGGCCTGCGGAGGCTAGTTTTTTTTCATCGTAATGATGGATGGCACACTTATCTAAAAGCTTTAGCACTTGAGCCGATGGATGTTGGGCAGGACCATGAATAAAAAAAGCTATCCTGTGCTCATTCATTTGTGGTACTGTTCATCTTCTAGGCTGCTACATATAGCGGATGAGGAGCCCATTCTGCCAACAACTCCTTTGCTCGCAGCATGAGAGCTCCATCCGGCATGGATAGCGAAGAAGACACCTCTTTAGACCATCAGCACATGGCTGTTGATCTCACTCCTGCCGGCATGGATACGCTCTCTAACAGGTATTTACCCCGTTCAGTGGCCATCAGAAAGATGCCGTCTCATGTTTGATTTACATACTTATCTTTTTCCCCTGAAAAAATTACTCAAGCACCTGTGACCCCCTCCTTTCAGATCAAACAAAGGCATCACCGAGCTATCAGATTGTTCTAATCCTGGCTGTGGTGTTGTTGATTCAATCACAGCGAATCCAGAGTTCTCAGAACTGCATTCTGGAAGATCGGCACCTAAGCGGAAAAGGTAGTACATTTTGTTTTTTTACACTGGGATTTTTTAACTATTGTTAGAAGTAGTTTTTCTGTGGTGTACGATGGTGATAATGGCATAATTTATGAACTGTCAAGTGTCGTTTGTGTTGTTAATTAGTCTTGTTCGATATTTACAGCGAGGTTTTCAATAGTGTGAACCATCAGCAAAACGTCAGGTTTTGTGTGTAAATGACAGCTAGTTTTTTTTATTAGTACTATTTTAGACTATATTTGCCGCCGTTAAAATTCATCAATGTTTGTGAGTACGACAGGATGTTCTTCGGAAAACATATCAACACAGTCTTTTAAGCAACACAATCCAAAAAATCGTGCTTAAAAAAATATTTAGCATAGTTTTGTAAGCACACTTTGCAAACAGGTCATGTTTTATTACTCCTCGGTTGTTTTGTTTCTCTACGTTTTTGCTGGGTCGTTACGTTATTATAACTTTGTTTTAATACTCTATAACGGTTTTGCCGAAATATGTAGTAAACGGGAAGCGTTTGAAGGAATGGACCACAGAATTGCCCCTGCAGTAAAAAGTCCGTTCCAGAAGTGTGTGGAGCGCGCTGCTTTTAGGGGTGATGCAGATGTGTTCGTTCCAAGTGTTGGAACAATCTTTGATTCAAAGGATGAAGCCTACGATTTCTACAACATGTTCTCTTGGGAGTGTGGTTTTGGTATTCGCTATGGAAAGAGTAGCACTAAT
>NC_057805.1:461102255-461112071 GCF_018294505.1 Triticum aestivum | reverse complement strand
CGGCGCGCCGCCCTGGCCCCCCTGCTCCCTGGTCGCCGGCGCCCCGCAGCGCCCAAGTCGGGTGCGCCCCGCGGGCCAGTGCCCATTCGGGCTGGGCCCGATAGCCCAGCACCCAATTGCCCCCCTGCCCCAATGACAAACGGGCCCCAGCTAAATAAAAATAAAAATAAAATAATAAATAAAATAAATTAATAATAATAAATTAATTAATAAAAATTAATAAATAAATAAATAAATAAAAATAAAAATAAAAATAATTTTAATTAATTAATCAATTAATTAACTAAATTAATTAAGTTAACCAATCCTGTTTATATTAATTAAGCAGTAATTATTTAGCTAAACACTAATTAACCTAAACAGTGAATGACAGGTGGGTCCCACTGGGCCCACATGTCAGTTGACTTAGTCAACCCCTGTTGACTGCTGATGTCAGCATGACATCATGCTGATGTCATAAATCCAAATTTCGTATTAAATTAAATAATTAATTAAATTCCAGAAATTAATAAAATCTTTAGAAAATCATATCTTTTAATCCGTAACTCGGATTAAAATATTTTCAACATGAAAGTTGCTCAGAACGACGAGACGAATCCGAATACGCTGTCCGTTCGTCCACCACACCTCTCTAACCTATCGAACTAGCAACTTTCCCCCTCCGGTCCGTCTGTCCGAAAACGCGAAACATGGGGAATACTTTCCCGGATGTTCCCCCCCTTCGCCGGTACCACCTACTGTCGCGTTAGGACACACCTCGCACTGTTCATTGTCTTGTCACGCATTGTCATGCTTATGTTTGCATTGTATTTACTATTTCTTCCCCCCTCTTCTCTCCGGTAGACTACGAGACCGACACTGCTGCTGCCCAGTTCGACTACGGAGTTGACGACCCCTCCTACTTGCCAGAGCAACCAGGCAAGCCCCCCCTTGATCACCAGATATCGCCTATTCTTCTCTATACTGCTTGCATTAGAGTAGTGTAGCATGTTACTGCTTTCCGATATCCTATCCTGATGCATAGCCTATCCTTGCTACTACTGTTGTTACCTTTACCTGCAATCCTACATGCTTAGTATAGGATGCTAGTTTTCCATCAGTGGCCCTACATTCTTGTCCATCTGCTGTGCTATACTATCGGGCCGTGATCACCTGGGCGGTGATCACGGGTATATACTTATATACTAAATACATGACACATGTGATGACTAAAGTCGGGTCGGCTCGTAGGAGTACCCGCAAGTGGATCTTTGTGGCAGAGCGACAGGGCAGGTTGAGACCGCCTAGGTGAGAGGTGGGCCTGGCCCTGGTCGACGTTCGCGGATACTTAACACGCTTAACGAGATCTTGGTATTTGATCTGAGTCTGGCCATTTGGTCTATACGCACTAGCCATCTACGCGGGAGTAGTTATGGGTATCCCGGCGTCGTGGTATCAGCCGAAGCCTTCGTGACGTCAGCGACTGAGTGGCGCGCGCCGGATTGGACTGGAACGCCACTAGGCTAGGTCCGCTTCCGGCCGCGTACGCAACGTGCAGGTGTGCATAGGGCGATGGGCCCAGACCCCTGCGCGCATAGGGTTAGACCGGCGTGCTGACCTCTCTGTTGTGCTTAGGTGGGGCTGCGACGCGTTGATCTTACGAGGCCGGGCATGCCCCAGAAAAGTGTGTCCGGCCATATGGGATCGAGCGTGTTGGGTTATGTGGTGCACCCCTGTAGGGAAGTTTATCTATTCGAATAGCCGTGTCCCTCGGTAAAAGGACGACCCGGAGTTGTACCTTGACCTTGTGACAACTAGAACCGGATACTGAATAAAATACACCCTTCCAAGTGCCAGATACAACCCGGTGATCGCTCTCTAACAGGGCGACGAGGAGGGGATCGCCGGGTAGGATTTATGCTATGCGATGCTACTTGGAGGACTTCAATCTACTCTCTTCTACATGCTGCAAGATGGAGATGGCCAGAAGCGTAGTCTTCGACAGGATTAGCTATCCCCCTCCTATTCTGGCATTCTGCATAATCACCCACTATCTGTGAAGTGTGGCGAGAAAAAACAGTGGAAATCACATAGCGTTATAAGTCCTTTAGCAAAGGATTTTATTCGTAACCTCACGGAGAACAACATCAGGTTTGACCAGATATACAACATATTAGGGTCAGGTCTTGGCTCTTCTCTAGGCGTGCCTTTTAGGAAGCAGACATTGAGAACTCTGTGTGCAACCATAGCTCATGATTCCATCACTGATGATATGGCCAAAACCACGAGTATACTTCAGGATATGAGTGCCACAGATCCGGACTTCAAAGTTTGTGTGCAAGTAGACGGTGAAAGCAGGGTGAAAACAGTAATATGGTGTAATGGTAAAAATCGGCTGGATTATGCACATTTCGGTGATGTGGTTACTTTCGACACCACTTACAGGACCAACCTGTATAACATGCCATTTGGGCTTTTTGTTGGTGTGAATAACCATTTCCAGTCTATTATTTTTGGCGGCGTCCTCATGGTTGATGAAAAGACTCCCACATTTGAATGGGCATTCAGAAACTTTATTGACTTGATGGACGGGAAACATCCTACTACTATATTGACAGGTCAGATTATAAAAGTTATCTTCATACATTGTTGTAGTTTGTCAGGTTATACATATGCTATTATATGTTCGCCTTAGTTTGATCATTCTTCTTTGGTACTCCTACAGATCAATGCAAAGCTATGCAAAATGCTTTACGAAGTACAATGCCCCACACCCGTCATAGGTGGTGCAGATGGCATGTGTTAAAGGTCTTGAAAGAGAAAACTGGACACGTGTACAACAAACATTCTGCCTTCAAGAAGGAATTCCACGCGATAGTAAATGAAGAGACGGATGTAGAATCATTTGAGCGAATGTGGCATCAATTGATTAAAAAATACAAACTTCAAGGAAACAAGTACCTTCGCAGGATTTTCAAGTGGAGGGACATGTGGGCAATGCCATACTTCTTGGGCACATTCTGTGCCGGGATGACCAGCACGCAACGGAGCGAGAGTGCGAATCATCTCCTCAAAAAGTTCATCAGCAGATCATCCCCAATGCACTTGTTTGTTAAGCAGTACAACAAATTGCTTGATTCCAGGAGCCAGGCAGAAGACGAGGCAAATTATGTCAGCAAGCAGGTATAAAAGGCATGCATGTATTTTGTTTATATAGTATGAGTACTACTCCAGCTACTATCTGACATTATTTTATTTTATCTCACACATTATATACTTATTCCACTGAATAACAGACACGCAGGCGGCTTGTAATTGGCGCTACTATCGAGATAGATGCAGCGGCTGTGTACACGAAGGCCTTGTACGAAAAATTTTCACACGAACTTTTTAGATCAGGCTCATTTGATGCACGGCGTTCCAAGCCTGGACACGTCTACAAGGTCAAATTGTCGCCGCAACTAGCCTTAACTGATTATGACAAAAAGGTATTCACCGTCAAAGTGGAAGACGGTGGGGACTTTGTCACATGTGATTGTGGATTTTTTGATCATGTCGGCCTGTTGTGCTGCCATTCATTAAAGGTATGCACACATTTTTTTCATTATGGTCCTATGTCATGCGTCTCAAACTCATTTTTACAGCACTGCATTAATGATTTCTCATCTGACTCGTAATTTTGTTTTTTCAGGTATTAGTTCAGAACAATATTGGCAAGATTCCGCCAAGGAATATAGTCAAAAGATGGACTTTATGGGCAAGGGAATCGAGACCACTGCACCTGGCAAACGAGGGTGAAATGGGGGAGTTGTCTTCCCAAACTACGTATAGAAGAAATGTTCTATATGTGGCTGCTATGGACCTTATCAAGGAGGCAGAATCCGGGTCTGAGTCATTCCAAACGGCGTTCGCAGCTATATGTGAGGCAAAAGAAAAAATTGCAAGTAAGAAGGCTTCAGATATGCTTATTGATACTATCGCCGAACAAGCAAATCCTGTCCGGCATACCATAACTGATATTGGGTCACAAACCCAAATTCTTCCTCCACAACGTGTGCTGTCTAAAGGACGACCTAGCTCCCTTCGCCCAAAGAGTCGTATGGATTACATTGTGGCTAAGAAAGCTAGAAAACACTACAAGGACGGCCCATGCCATGCTCATGAAGATACTGCCGGTCCAATGCCACCCCCTCCATCCAAAAAAAGGATTGTGAAGTGTAGCCTATGCAAGATTCCGGGGCACACAAAGGGTAATTGCACTGCTAGGGGAGTCTGAGCGCAAATGTTCTCATGTGGTTATGCAAGTTTATGTTCAGTGTCACTTTATTTAACCTGTAGCGTCCTTGGTGTACTATGTTTTGTACTGTGTTTTATTTTTACATGAATCCGTATGTTCATGGATTTTTGTTATCTTTTTTTTGCGGCTCCATGAATGATGAATTTTATTTTCTAACTTATATTGACAATCTCTTTTTGTTCTCTTTTTGTTGGTCCTATCTTTAAAGCCTTCAAGAATATAGGACAGGTTTTCACACCCGGCCAACACACGACGCCATAAAACGCCACACCCACGCCACCATGCCGCCCACATCCCATGGTCATCTGGCAGCACCGAATACACGGATTTTCCCATGAGCATACCGCTACCACCCCCATTGTCGTCCCAGGAACAAAGACCTTGACACCATCTCATCCGAGACCCGCCGCTATTCAAGAAAATAGAAGATTGGAAAGGCCCCGTCTTTCGCACCCCTGGCCATCCCAAGCACAAATACCCGATAGGGCGGCCCAAATGCTGGCCTCATCGACCCGTCCTGTTGCACCCAGTGAGAGACTAGTCCGGTCCTAGTACCGGGGCGCGAGACGAGCGACAGATCACGGCTGGGAGATGTCCAGCCCTTCGACGAAGGCAGCACAGACGACGATGGAAGGGAAAGAAGGACAAAACAAGCTGCTAATCGATGGCCGACGTCGAAAATCTCTAGCCGCCGCCGCAAAATGACCTATACAATCGCCACGAGCCACCACCATGTCTTACCGCCTACAGTATCGTCTACGGAAAATGATCAGATCTAGTTACGCCGAATCGGCTAGATCCAGCTACTTCTATAAGAGGCCACCTTGTGAAGCCTAATGCGTCGACTCTCGCCGATGCCAGCGTGCCGCCAACTCTCGCCGCCGAGCCACGGAGAAAGGGTAGAAGAAGCCTCGCCGCCGACGCCAGCTGGCCTTAGTCTGGCGGCATGCCCTCACGATGACTCCGAAGTACGAAACAAGCCGCTCATCTATTGGCCGACGCCGGATATGTCCAGCCGTCGCCGTGAAACGACCTAGACCAACGCTATGAGCCACCACCACATTGTGGTAGATGCCACAAACATCTCCATCTCCCTAGAATACCGGCGCACCGCCTATAGTCATGAATACCGAAAACTGCAATACTTAGCGCCGCCGCTGCTTTAACAGGCCACCTCGCGAGGCCTAACGCGTCGGCGCCACCGTGCGCCGCCGACCACCCGCGTCAGCCGCAACCAATAGAGGGTATAAGAAGCCTCGCGCGCTTCCGACGCCTGGCTTTAATCCGGCTGCGCCGAGGGGACTGGGCGAAGGTAATATGGCTTGCGGCGCTAGGGTTTGCCCTCCGGAGCTGTGCGCGGGAGACATAGGCCATCCCTACAAAGTATGTGAAGGAACTTTTGTATCTTAGCGGCTGGTTGTCGTAAAACTATTGTAGTAATAAAAAATGTGGAGTAGTTTGCTTTTCGGATATTTGTTTCAGATGTCAATATCTGAATCCTTCGCCTAGATCTAAGTTACCTCCGCGGTAGTTGTATGTTCTTTTGCCACTCTATGTTCGTTTGCGCCAGCATATACAATTTGTTTTTGAGAACATTTACAAACAAGACAAACATGAACACGTAATATTTGATTTAAGTTTTCGAATCAAACATCATTTCACGCGGACAACAAAGTATATGAAGAAGTAGAACTTAGGCATTAAGTGATGTAGAACACTTAACATAGTCATTAGCTGTCTCATGGACCAGCAAATACAAAACAAAGTGCATTTTACGACTGACAAAAAATAGTCTCATACCGAATTACGGACACTAACACTGACAGACCACAACACACACAGTGTGTGAGGGCTTTTAGGTACACATGGCATCATAGACATACAGCAACTATCAGTCGCAAACATTTTTATAGTGAAGAAAGATGGATAGTCTTCATGAGAATGTTGCTTAGACGCCGTTGATCTTCGTAATGTTGGAATCCATGGTCATGAGCAGGTATCCAAGCACCTTCCTATGTTCGAGCAATCCTTCCTGGAACAGTTTGATTGAAAAATAGTTGAGTTTTCCAACAATATTGTATATGCATTTGATGAAGAATAAACATTTCATAGGACACCGAAAAATGCAGCAGCGCAAACAATCTGATACCTGGTCCAGCACAGGTTTGGCTTGGTTGTTCGTCATGTTCCTCGCAGCATATGCAACATATATCGCATCATTTGGGCTGTTTTTTTAAGAAAATTGATGAAGTATTTCAGCAACCTGCAGATATTTCTTACAAATGATAATTAAGACTCAATGTTTGTTAGAGCTAACCTCGCTCCTGGACCCCCAGTGTGTTTGATGATGTTAAAGCCCAGTGCACTAGGAATAGTTGCACCTAGCACAATAGACATGCAGTGACCCAGTGCCAGAAAAAGATCATAAGCTTTACGATGGTGGTTGGCCACAGCTATGGCGGGAAAATCACCATTGACCACAGGGTCGTACACATGCACTGTTGTATGTGTTCCCTTAATATTGTAAGCGTAGCATACCCAATTGACTTTGTCATGTAGTATCACAACTACCTGATATTGGAAAAGAATTGTTATTGTTCAATACTACATTTCTCATAGATTTAGTTCTATCAAAAGATGAGGCAAAGAAAAAATTGTGTACAATTTTGTCGATGTATAGCAAGGTACCTCTTTGCAGTCCTGGACCTTGTATGGTACACTTGGACCCCTGAAGAAGTGCCCTATGGCTTCCAGAGGTGGAGTTCCATTGTAAATATTGCACAAGTCCTAAAATAAAGTTACATTCGTTAGTTGTTTTGACCACGCCGAATTATTTATTATCTTAGGTACTTATCACGAACTCTTGAGGAAGGAAATGACGATTGCGCAAGCGAGAAAGATGCTCACACGCCTTGTGGTCAACCTCATTGAACAACACAACTACAGCTGACATCATGTCATTCTCAAATGCACCGCTGAGCTGCTTCTTCAGACTAGTCCCTGTTATAATCAATGGCATTTGTCCAGGGATGTAGATAAATTTCCTGCATGACACGGATTAGTTGATATCTTTGTTTTGCAAACTTTCGTGTGAGGCTAAATGCCAAATGAATTTCATGCAAAAAGAAAAAAAATACCTTGTTAAGAAGTCGTCTGTAGCAGCAAACAGTATCCATCGGTATAGCACCCCAGCACGGGCCTGCTAATTTTGAAGGGACTGTGCAATCATTTCGTTAGCATTAGATGGGCCAGCTTCCATCTGTTGAGCTGTTCATTAATTCATAAGAAAGTCAATATGTTTTAAAATTTCGTTTAAAATTACTAATTGACAATCTAGAACACTCACCAACAGGGTTCACGATAGGTGCATTGCGTATGTGGTCGAAGATTCTCTGGCTCATATTGTTTTGCCCAGCCGCAGCCATTGATATCATAGTGAGCACATGAGCTTCGTTTTGGAAAGAAAAAAATCTGTCAGCAATTGTTTACTTTGAAAATGAGTAGAAATAAAAAACATGTCACTCAACCAGGTATCTCACATGGTATGTTAGCTACAAACTGTTCCAGGTCTGGTTCATTGTCCATGATAGGTGGAGCCATATCAAGTGGGGTTGCATCGACAACATTTTCTGGAATGTTAGGAGCTGCTACTGATCCTCTTGCCCCTGTAGTGGCATCATGTTTTTTAACCTCACGGAGAAACTCAATGCTTGGGGGACCTAAATCAAAAATGTTTTGTAGATTATCAGTGATAAGCATTAGTTTCTGAAATATCCAACTGCACTAAACATAAGAAAACACTAAAGTCATTCCAAACAACAAAGGAGTTTTATTTACTTTTATCACTTTTCTTGTTGCTACAGCTGCCTGGGCCATCATATATTTTGAAGGCACTGGCTTTTGTTAACTCAGCAATCCCCTTCTTGATAGTTTCAAGAATATTCTCTGGTTGCTGGACCGGCATGTCGACGTTTCCTACAATGACATGGACAAATACATGCGAGAGATATCTTGAGCACTTTTGTTCGACCATAAAGTATTGTTGACATCAAATTCACTTTGAAAAACACTTCATGTACCGTCATGCCCACCTTTCGACCCGCTCTCCACTTTAGCCTTTCTCTGGAACACTATTGTAGGCTTAGCTTTTTTGCCTGTAGAAAATTAAGTATTATGGTTTAAATTTTATCCCCTAAAAGGTTAGAAACCTCATGCATCAAAATAGATTTTGTTGTGGCGAACATTTCACCTTCGGTTGGCGGCTGTTGTTCTTCGGCACCTGCTCTTTCTTGTTCTCCGTCTACTACATGGGCTTTTCCCTTTGACATATATATGTTGCGCTTGCGGCTATCTGTCCCAATACTATCCTTTTCCTCGATTACCTTAATTAAGCCTTGCAAGGAGGTTACCAGAGTTTTCAACTGCCAAATGTGTAAATGCACATAAAAATCAGTGAGATACATGCACCTATGTTGGCTCTTAAGCCGAATAATGAAAATATACTCGCTTACTTGTTCAGGAGAATAGTTAGCATGAGCAACTGATTGGGCTTGCAGAGACGCATCATCTGTCCCAATACTATGCTTTTTCTCGATCACCTTAATAAAGCTTCGCATGGAGGTCACCAGATTGTTCAGCTGGCAAATGTGTACATGCACATAAAATACAGTGAGATTCATGCACCTATGTTTGCTGAATAATGAAAAAAAATACTCGCTTACTTGGTCAGGAGAATAATTAACATGAGCAAATGGTTGGACTTGCGCTGGTGCGAGTGCATGAGACGCATCTGTTGTTGCGTTTGATGATATAAAGACACCGCCCACACCAGACTGAGCCAGGCATGACTGATTATCAGCTATTCGTGAGCATGGTGTTCCTTGATGCGCAGCACTGCCATTTGTAGCCTCTTCAGCCGGCAGCACAAACTGTATGCATCAGTGGAACTGATTTCAGTGATGAGCTACTTTCCAATTCGGGAGAAGGTACAATTACCTCATCAAGTTCTACTTTCCTCCCACTCACTTCTTTCGAGAGAAACTCCTTCTCTAGAAAGGATCCATTCTCAGCAACGAATATCTTGCCTTCGGAACTATGATAGAAGGTGTACCCAATAGTTTCTTTTGGGTATCCTATGAAGATTTACTTCTTCGATTTGGGTTCGAGCTTATCATGTTGAAACTTTTTCACATAAGCATCGCAGTCCCAAACTTTAAGAAACGACAACTTAGGTTTCTCACCAAACCACAGTTCATACGGTGTCATCTCCACGGATTTAGATGGTGCCCTATTTAACGTGAATGTAGCTGTCTCTAATGCATAACCCCAAAACGATAGTGGTAGATCGGTAAGAGACATCATAGATCGCACCATATCTAATAAAGTACGGTTACGACGTTCGGACACTCCATTACATTGTGGTGTTCCAGGTGGCGTGAGTAGTGAAACTATTTCACATTGTTTTAACTGAAGGCCAAACTCGTTAACTCAAATATTTTACTTCTGCGATCACATCGTAGAAACTTTTATTTTGTTGTTAC
>NC_057805.1:461091282-461101265 GCF_018294505.1 Triticum aestivum | reverse complement strand
ATGATTCTCCACTTCACTCTGAAATTATTTGAACTTTTCAAATGTTTCAGACTTGTGTTTCATCAAGTAGATATACCCATATCTGCTCAAATCATTTGTGAAGGTTAGAAAATAACGATACCCGCCGCGAGCCTCAACACTCATCGGACCGCATACATCAGTATGTATTATTTCCAATAAGTCATTTGCTCGCTCCATTGTTCCGGAGAACGGAGTTTTAGTCATCTTGCCCATGAGGCATGGTTCGCAAGCATCAAGTGATTCATAATCACGTGATTCCAAAAGCCCATCAGCATGGAGTTTCTTCATGCGCTTTACACCAATATGACCTAAACGGCAGTGCCACAAATAAGTTGCACTATCATTATTAACTTTGCATCTTTTGGCTTCAATATTATGAATATGTGTATCACTACGATCGAGATCCAACAAACCATTTTCATTGGGTGTATGACCATAGAAGGTTTTATTCATGTAAATAGAACAACAATTATTCTCTAATTTAAATGAATAACTGTATTGCTATAAACATGATCAAATCATATTCATGCTCAACGCAAACACCAAATAACATTTATTTAGGTTCAACACTAATCTCGAAAGTATAGGGAGTGTGCGATGATGATCATATCAATCTTGAAACTACTTCCAACACACATCGTCACTTCACCCTTAACTAGTTTCTGTTTATTCTGCAACTCCCGTTTTGAGTTACTACTCTTAGCAACTGAACCAGTATCAAATACCGAGGGGTTGCTATAAACACTAGTAAAGTACACATCAATAACATGTATATCAAATATACCTTTGTTCACTTTGCCATCCTTCTTATCCGCCAAATACTTGGGGTAGTTCCGCTTCCAGTGACCAGTCCCTTTGTAGTAGAAGCACTTAGTTTCAGGCTTAGGTCCAGACTTGGGCTTCTTCACTTGAGCAGCAACTTGCTTGCCGTTCTTATTGAAGTTCCCCTTCTTCCCTTTGCCCTTTTTCTTGAAACTAGTGATCTTGTCAACCATCAACACTTGATGTTTTTCTTTGATTTCTACCTTCGCCGATTTTAGCATCGCGAAGAGCTTGGGAATTGTTTTCATCATCCCTTGCATATTATAGTTCATCATGAAGTTCTAGTAACTTGGTGATAGTGACTAGAGAATTTTGTCAATTACTATCTTATCTGGAAGATTAACTCTCACTTGATTCAAGCAATTGTAGTACTCAGACAATCTAAGCACATGCTCACTGGTTGAGCTATTCTCCTCCATCTTGTAGGCAAAGTACTATCAGAGGTCTCATACCTCTCGACACGGGCATGAGTATGAAATACCAATTTCAACTCTTGGAACATCTTATATGCTCCGTGGCGTTCAAAACATTTTTGAAGTCCCGATTCTAAGCCATAAAGCATGATGCACTAAACTATCAAGTAGTCATCATACCGAGATTTTGTCAAAAACGTTCATAACGTCTGTATCTGCTCCTCCAATAGTTCTGTCACCTAGCGGTGCATCAAGGACATAATACTTCTGTGCAGCAATGAGGATAATCCTCAGATCACAGAGCTAGTCCGCATCTTTGATACTAACATCTTTCAACTTATTTTTCTCTAGGAACATATCAAAAATAAATGGGGAACAACATCGCGAGCTATTGATCTACAACATAGATATGCAAATACTATCAGGACTAAGTTCATGATAAATTAAAGTTCAATTAATCATATTACTTAAGAACTCCCACTTAGATAGACATCCCTCTAGTCATCTAAATGATCACGTGATCCAAATCAACTAAACCATGTCCGATCATCACGTGAGATGGAGTAGTTTTCAATGGTGAACATCACTATGTTGATCATATCTACTATATGATTCACGCTCGACCTTTCGGTCTCCAGTGTTCCGAGGCCATATCTGCATATGCTAGGCTCGTCAAGTTTAACCTGAGTATTCGGCGTGTGCAAAACTGTCTTGCACCCGTTGTATTTGAACGTAGAGCTTATCACACCCGATCATCACGTGGTGTCTCAACACGAAGAACTTTCGCAACGGTGCATACTCAGGGAGAACACTTATACCTTGAAATTTAGTGAGAGGTCATTTTATAATGCTACCGTCAAACAAAGCAGAATAAGATGTATAAAAGATAAACATCACATGCAATCAAAATATGTGACATGATATGGCCATCATCATCTTGTGCTTTTGATCTCCATCTCCAAAGTACTGTCATGATCTTCATTGTTACCGGCATGACACCATGATCTCCATCATCTTGATCTTTTATCAACGTGTCGTCACATGGTCGTCTCATCAGCTATTGCTTTTGCAACTATTGCTATCGCATAGCGATAAAGTAAAGCAATTACATGGTACTTGCATCTTATGCAATAAAGAGACAACCATAAGACTCCTGCCAGTTGCCGAAAACTTTAACAAAACATGATCATATCATACAACAATTTATATCTCATCGCGTCTTGACCATATCATATCACAACATGCCTTGCAAAAACAAGTTAGACGTCCTCTACTTTGTTGTTTCAAGTTTTACGTGGCTGCTACGGGCTGAGCAAGAACCGTTCTTACCTACGCATCAAAACCACAATGATAGTTCGTCAAGTTAGTGCTGTTTTAACCTTCTCAAGGACCGGGCGTAGTCACACTTGGTTCAACTAAAGTTGGAAAAACAGACACCCGCTAGCCACCTGTGTGCAAGGCACGTCGGTAGAACCAGTCTCGCGTAAGCGTACGCGTAATGTCGGTCCGGGCCGCTTCATCCAACAATACCGCCGAACCAAAGTATGACATGCTGGTAAGCACTATGACTTGTATCATCCACAACTCACTTGTGTTCTACTCGTGCATATAACATCTACGCATAAACCTGGCTCTGATGCCACTGTTGGGGAACGTAGTAATTTCAAAAAAATTCCTACGCACAAGCAAGATCACGGTGATGCATAGCAACGAGAGGGGGGAGTGTTGTCTACGTACCCTCGTAGACTGTAAGCGGAAGCGTTTATCAACGCGGTTGATGTAGTCGTACACCTTCACGATCCGTCCCGATCAAGTACCGAACGTACGACACCTCCGCGTTAAGCACACGTTCAGCTCGATGACATCCTCGCCTTCTCGATCCAGCAAAAGGGGCGAAGTAGTAGACGAGTTCCGACAGCACGACGGCGTGGTGATGGTGTTGGTGAAGAACAATCTCCGCAGGGCTTCGCCTAAGTGCTACGAAAACTATGACGGAGGATAAACTAGAGGGGACAGGGTTTCCGGCACACGGCTTGGTGTTTCTTGATGTGTCTTTGGTGCTTGCCCTGCCCCTCTATTTATATGTTGAGCCTTGGGGTCGAAACTTGGAGTAAAAGCCACCACAAAGTCGGTTTCACCCGAAAGGCAAGAGTCCTTCTCGGACTCCAGGGCCACACGCCAGGGTTCCCGGCGTCTGGACCCAGACGCCAGGGACCCTGGCGTCTAGCCCCTGGACCCCACAAAACTTCTTTTTGCGCTTTCCAAAAACCTTGTGGGCTTTCCCCTTTGGGCGAAATAAAGTGTTCTCATACCCAAACATTTCGGGAAACATACGGAACCTCTTCCGGTGAATTCCGGAACCCTTCCGAAGAGTAAACACTATTATCCCATATATCAATCTTTATCTCCGGACCATTCCGGAGTTCCTCGTCATGTCCGTGATCTTATCCGGGACTCCGAACAACATTCGGTCACCAACATACATAACTCATATAATACTATATCGTCACCGAATGTTAAGCGTGCGGACCCTACGGGTTCGAGAACTATGTAGACATGACCGAGACATCTCTCTGGTCAATAACCAATAGCGGAACCTGGATGCCCATATTGGCTCCTACATATTCTATGAAGATCTTTATCGGTCGAACCGCATAACAACATACGTTGTTCCCTTTGTCATCGGTATGTTACTTGCCCGAGATTCGATCATCGGTATCTCAATACCTAGCTCAATCTCGTTACCGGCAAGTCTCTTTACTCGTTCCGTAATACATCATCCCGCAACTAACTCATTAGTTACAATGCTTGCGAGGCTTATAGTGATGTGCATTACCGAGTGGGCCCAGAGATACCTCTCCGACAACCGGACAAATCCTAATCTCGAAATACGCCAACCCAACAAGTACCTTCGGAGACACCTGTAGAGCTCCTTTATAATCACCCAGTTACGTTGTGACGTTTGGTAGCACACAAAGTGTTCCTCCGGTAAACGGGAGTTGCATAATCTCATAGTCATAGGAACATGTATAAGTCATGAAGAAAGCAATAGCAGAATACTAAACGATCAAGTGCTAAGCTAACGGAATGGGTCAAGTCAATCACATCATTCTCCTAATGATGTGATCCCGTTAATCAAATGACAACTCGTGTCTATGGCTAAGAAACATAACCATCTTTGATCAACGAGCCAGTCAAGTAGAGGCATACTAGTGACACTCTGTTTGTCTATGTATTCACACATGTATCATGTTTCCGGTTAATACAATTCTAGCATGAATAATAAACATTTATCATGAAATAAGGAAATAAATAATAACTTTATTATTGCCTCTAGGGCATATTTCCTTCAGTTTGGCACGGCATTCTCTGCCAACGACGGATGTACTGCATAGGAGAAACATGGAGACCGGAGATGCATGCCCTCTCTGCGGGGCTCTTGATTCATGGCGTCATGCGCTACTGTCTTGCACCTCGGCGAGGTGCACTTGGGCACTAGCCGAACCGGGACTGGTGACGATGATGGCGGAGAACAGGGAGACGAGGGCGAAGAACTGGCTGTTTGCAATGAGGGACACTATGGATCATTCTAGCTTTGTATCAATGGCAGTCTCTCTCTGGGCTATTTGGTAGGCGAGGAGGAAGGCAGTTTACGAGGGAATTTTTCAGTCTCCACAGCAAACTTCGTCATTCATCAAAAAAAATATTCAAGACCTAGCCCAACTACCCAAACCTGGGGAGAGGAAAAACAGCGGGGTTCCATGTCAAGTCTTGCCAAACACATGGATGGCCTCTCCCGAGGGGGTCATGAAGATGAATGTTGATGCAGCAGTGGCCCGTCATCGACATGGGGGAGCGGGGTCAGCAGTGTGCAGGGATCATACAGGGCTATACATGGGATCATAAATGTTGAGACTCCAAGCATGTGTTCCCATAGTTGGTATTCCTCCAGTTGGAGTTATCTTCCCCAAATAAATATTTGGGTTGCTAACTTCCAATGGACCATAAAAAAAGAACATACCATTATACGAAATTCCTTGGCACTAATTTTATCATTGAGTAATATTTCCACTCTTCCGTTTCCAAACAGTAACTCCAAGATAGAACAATAAATCCAATACCTTCTCACTGAAGTTGCATAGAGTGTCCTATAAAAAAATAGTTTTCCTCCACAAGGGACTTTGATGGCATAATTCCAACCCGAAGTATGTCGAACTCAACATTAAGTACTAAGTAATAAATTTTCCTTTGGGATTGCTCTGTGCCAATATAGTTGCTACTGTATTCCAACAATATATGTTGTATATAAACAAGCACCATAATCCAACTATTTGGGGAAAAAATAGCCTCAAATAAATAAATATATATATAGTGCAAATATTATCATTAGATATATCGACAAATGAAGAGAAAATTTCCTTGTCCTTGGAGTGACTCCCATATTCCTCCATACACAAGTGATGCTCCATAAATAACACTTCTTTGAAATCCCTTTTCAGGTTATGTGTAATTTTCCGGACAATGTTTCCACCACAGCAATTTTCAGTATTTAATCATTTGTTCCGTGTTGTCCATCCACAAATTTAATCTGAAGTTCCTGGTGAATTTCTTTGATGGTGTAATAAAATAAATCAATCGAACAAAGTTAGCTTGCCGTATATGCATTCAGTTCACTTTCCTTGAAAGCATGGGTCCTAATGGTGCGTGTGCTCCTTCCGGCTGGCTGGCCGTTGCTCGTACAAGTACGCTTCCACGTTTATTGTCTTGCCCTTCCTGCATATACAGAGTACTAAACGCACTCCATCAACAGCAAAAAATAATACTAGCAATAATAATAATACCTCATGCTAGTTCTGTGTTGCGGTAGTGGAATTTAGCTAGCCGCCAGATTCTGTGCAATCTATCTCCCTGCGCTCGCCAAGGAGTAGCAGACTCGGCGTGTGAGGTGGATATATAGAAGAGAAATTAGCAGGGCCCCCCGAGCTCATCGTGCGCAGCGAGCGGGTTTGTTGCATCGGTTGATTCCATCAGACGCAGCGTGTTCCGCATTGTATTCCAAGTTCAGATCAATTTCCCGATCTCGTGTGGGAAAAAGAAAGAGAATTCCGTCGACGACGACGTTGCAGCTTCCTTGTTTTGCTGGGAGATGCATGCAATTTGACTTGTGCGAGAGTAGACTATTACTCTGAATGTACTCCACGAGAAAGTAGCAGCGGAAGTCAGATTTTCCCATAGATTGACAATAAGAAAAACACCAAAGCATGCCAGCTTACTAATACTCTTCGATCCGTGCGCTCAGAAAAAAACAATCGCTTTTCCTGATCAATTGATCGCCCCCCGAGAAAACACACGAGGACGTGGGCTTCTACCACGGCTAGGGCTTGCTTGACGCACCGCATGAGAACACGCACGAAGAAGCGGCTGATCTGGCACTTGAACGCAGAGATAGAGTGGGCTGCAGGGGGTTGTATCTTGACGGCGACCATGACCGCAGAGTTGCATCGGATGAGGATGGCCGCGGCAACCTAGCTCTGATACCAATGTTGTAAATTTAGGGTTTGTGGTCTACCCCCTATTCGTCTGCGCTTATCCGTGTTGCCGCTCACAATTCGCATATCTGAGGCTAGGAGGTAGGGACCTTCTTATACTGTCTTTCCAAAGAGTCCACCTCTTATAGATATAAGATTCCTAGTCTTTTTCACTAGTTTCCGGGATAGATTCCAGATCAAATTACCAACCACGATCATATTTGTCTGTTTAACGGATTCTACCCGTTTTGTCCCCGAAGCACGCGCTTGTGAGCAACACGCCATAATAGAGTGTAAATTCCTCTAATTATGTAGATCAACATTAGGACTGTAATCTAATTATACGATCTAGCTCCTTCCAATCATCAGTGTATCCTGGTAGTCTTTCAAATATAAATAGTATATTGTATTCCACCAATAATCGACCAGCTTCCTTAAGTATATAAAACTTAAGAACATTCCAGCAAGTAACAATTCCATGCTAAACATGTACAACAATTCCATGTATAATTCCATAATGAGGTATTCTGAATATTTAACAATTCCAACCAATTTGAATATAGTTGCAGGACACATAATTCCAACACTATTCCTTATAGAAAGATACGCACACAATTTATCATGTATATCGCCAGTAATTTTCTCCTTGAACAAATCAACCAAAGGATCCAGGTTAAGTGCCACATTGTGTTCAATTTTTGTATGGAAATAATTGCTAGCTATCTGACCCATGATCGCATGTGCATGTTCTGATTGTCCATTTTCATCCAGAAGTGACTAAAACCTTATTTTTGCGTGCAAAAAAAACTTGGTTGATGTCCCCCTCTCTCAGCCAATCAATTTCCAACATCAATTTCCTAATACACTATCAGAACCTTCTCACTTGCCTCGGCATTCTCCTCCTATTGCCTGACATGTACCGCTTCCCCAGAACCGCGTTCTCCCCTTTGCTTGCCTCTATGATAGCCAGTGCTTGAAGAGGTCGTGGGTTGCCCATCGATCGGCTTCAGTCGAGCGTCATCCACTAAGGGAGCCCCTTTTTCGCCCCCACCTATCTCCGTGTTCATCTTGGCCGCCTCCAAGGCGCTCACCACTCGCGGCACATTCTTGGTCATGGACTCATGGCAACATAGGTGTTGTCGCTGTCACGCGCCATCGATCTGGTAGAAGGTCGCAGTCAGGGAGCTCGCGGGGTTTAGGGTGCTCTCCCCATTGAGTATGCCGAAGATGGGGTTGTCCTTTTCCTGGAGGAGGGCTTAGGGTTCGTGTCCTTCCCGGACTCAAGTCGGCGTGCTGCCACAAGACTTCCTGCCAGACTCTTTCCGATCCGATCTACAACACGTCTGCCCGAAACACGAAGTCCTAGCGAAGCAAGGGTGGATGCAGCTGCAACAAGCCCCATCGCATGAAGGGGCGTGCATGGCATGGCAACGTCTCCGGTGGGCAGGAGCCAAGGGGTCGCGCGCTAAACCCTAACATCTTTTTTTGAAAGACCTAAACCCTAGCATCCACCTTGCTCTATATCTTGGGCCGTATCAAAGCCATGTCCCTAATCACAACCTTGCTTGGAGTAGTAATTCTCGATATCTTACCCTACCTGGACTTTCTTCTCTAGAAACCTGGAGCTTCCGCCCGTGCATATCTACCTGGACCTTCCGCCCGTGCATATCTAGCGGCGGCTACATATACTTGGCTCCTATCGATGTAGTACACGCCCTCGATCAAGAACACAACGAGACCATCGGACACCCATCGAGAGACGCGAGATTCTAAACCATGGTTCGGCCGAACCTATGGTCCACGCCGTAGGATTGCCCAGCCTTCTGCATGTGGATCCGTGTACCATTTGAATTCAAAAAAGGATCAATTAAGGCCCAAACAGCCAGAGGCCTCGTTAGTCTCTTTGATTCCAGCGATTAGCTGGCACAGCCCTAGGCCTGCGGAGGCTAGTTTTTTTTCATCGTAATGATGGATGGCACACTTATCTAAAAGCTTTAGCACTTGAGCCGATGGATGTTGGGCAGGACCATGAATAAAAAAAGCTATCCTGTGCTCATTCATTTGTGGTACTGTTCATCTTCCAGGCTGCTACATATAGCGGATGAGGAGCCCATTCTGCCAACAACTCCTTTGCTCGCAGCATGAGAGCTCCATCCGGCATGGATAGCGAAGAAGACACCTCTTTAGACCATCAGCACATGGCTGTTGATCTCACTCCTGCCGGCATGGATACGCTCTCTAACAGGTATTTACCCCGTTCAGTGGCCATCAGAAAGATGCCGTCTCATGTTTGATTTACATACTTATCTTTTTCCCCTGAAAAAATTACTCAAGCACCTGTGACCCCCTCCTTTCAGATCAAACAAAGGCATCACCGAGCTATCAGATTGTTTTAATCCTGGCTGTGGTGTTGTTGATTCAATCACAGCGAATCCAGAGTTCTCAGAACTGCATTCTGGAAGATCGGCACCTAAGCGGAAAAGGTAGTACATTTTGTTTTTTTACACTGGGATTTTTTAACTATTGTTAGAAGTAGTTTTTCTGTGGTGTACGATGGTGATAATGGCATAATTTATGAACTGTCAAATGTCGTTTGTGTTGTTAATTAGTCTTGTTCGATATTTACAGCGAGGTTTTCAATAGTGTGAACGATCAGCAAAACGTCAGGTTTTGTGTGTAAATGACAGCTAGTTTTTTTATTAGTACTATTTTAGACTATATTTGCCGCCGTTAAAATTCATCAATGTTTGTGAGTACGACAGGATGTTCTTCGGAAAACATATCAACACAGTCTTTTAAGCAACACAATCCAAAAAATCGTGCTTAAAAAAATATTTAGCATAGTTTTGTAAGCACACTTTGCAAACAGGTCATGTTTTATTACTCCTCGGTTGTTTTGTTTCTCTACGTTTTTGCTGGGTCGTTACGTTATTATAACTTTGTTTTAATACTCTATAACGGTTTTGCCGAAATATGTAGTAAACGGGAAGCGTTTGAAGGAATGGACCACAGAATTGCCCCTGCAGTAAAAAGTCCGTTCCAGAAGTGTGTGGAGCGCGCTGCTTTTAGGGGTGATGCAGATGTGTTCGTTCCAAGTGTTGGAACAATCTTTGATTCAAAGGATGAAGCCTACGATTTCTACAACATGTTCTCTTGGGAGTGTGGTTTTGGTATTCGCTATGGAAAGAGTAGCACTAAT
>NC_057805.1:461090557-461091212 GCF_018294505.1 Triticum aestivum | reverse complement strand
ACAAAAATTACAGAACAATGCAGGACATCGTTTGCCAGTGTGCGGTATGCATCATTTTAATCTTAATTGTTTGTTTTTGTCTCGGTCGGATTATTGGTTCATACTTTTTTTGTCTGCCTTTCACTCTGTGTCTTTACCATTATTACAGGGCAAAGAAGAAAGGCCCAACACAACAACATGCCGCATTGGTTGTGAAGCTCGTATAAGACTACATCAAACTGACGACCATGGATGGTATGTGACCGTTTTCATTAACAAGCACAATCACCCACTATCTGTGAAGTGTGGCGAGAAAAAACAGTGGAAATCACATAGCGTTATAAGTCCTTTAGCAAAGGATTTTATTCGTAACCTCAGGGAGAACAACATCAGGTTTGACCAAATATACAACATATTAGGGTCAGGTCTTGGCTCTTCTCTAGGCGTGCCTTTTAGGAAGCAGACATTGAGAACTCTGTGTGCAACCATAGCTCATGATTCCATCGCTGATGATATAGCCAAAATGTAACGCCCGGATAATCATGCTACAGTAATCTCACGCTAATCTTGCCACGTCACCTCCGTTACTGTTGCTAACCTCGCAGCATTTCGAAACGGAGTCAAATTCAAATTTAAAATTTAATCAAACGATAAAAGTTTTCAAACATCAAAACAA
>NC_057805.1:461087418-461089349 GCF_018294505.1 Triticum aestivum | reverse complement strand
GGGCTGGGCCCGATAGCCCAGCACCCAATTGCCCCCCTGCCCCAATGAAAAACGGGCCCCAGCTAAATAAAAATAAAAATAAAATAATAAATAAAATAAATTAATAATAATAATAATAAATAAATTAATAAAAATTAATAAATAAATAAATAAAATAAAAATAAAAATAATTTTAATTAATTAATTAATTAATTAACTAAATTAATTAAGTTAACCAATACTGTTTATATTAATTAAGCAGTAATTATTTAGCTAAACACTAATTAACCTAAACAGTGAATGACAGGTGGGTCCCACTGGGCCCACATGTCAGTTGACTTAGTCAACCCCTGTTGACTGCTGATGTCAGCATGACATCATGCTGATGTCATAAATCCAAATTTCGTATTAAATTAAATAATTAATTAAATTCCAGAAATTAATAAAATCTTTAGAAAATCATATCTTTTAATCCGTAACTCGGATTAAAATATTTTCAACATGAAAGTTGCTCAGAACGACGAGACGAATCCGAATACGCTGTCCATTCGTCCACCACACCTCCCTAACCTATCGAACTAGCAACTTTCCCCCTCCGGTCCGTCTGTCCGAAAATGCGAAACATCGGGAATACTTTCCCGGATGTTCCCCCCCTTCGCCGGTACCACCTACTGTCGCGTTAGGACACACCTCGCACTGTTCATTGTCTTGTCACGCATCGTCATGCTTATGTTTGCATTGTATTTACTATTTCTTCCCCCCTCTTCTCTCCGGTAGACTACGAGACCGACACTGCTGCTGCCCAGTTCGACTACGGAGTTGACGACCCCTCCTACTTGCCAGAGCAACCAGGCAAGCCCCCCTTGATCACCAGATATCGCCTATTCTTCTCTATACTGCTTGCATTAGAATAGTGTAGCATGTTACTGCTTTCCGATATCCTATCCTGATGCATAGCCTATCCTTGCTACTACTGTTGTTACCTTTACCTGCAATCCTACATGCTTAGTATAGGATGCTAGTTTTCCATCAGTGGCCCTACATTCTTGTCCATCTGCTGTGCTATACTATCGGGCCGTGATCACCTGGGCGGTGATCACGGGTATATACTTATATACTAAATACATGACACTTGTGATGACTAAAGTCGGGTCGGCTCGTAGGAGTACCCGCAAGTGGATCTTTGTGGCAGAGCGACAGGGCAGGTTGAGACCGCCTAGGTGAGAGGTGGGCCTGGCCCTGGTCGACGTTCGCGGATACTTAACACGCTTAACGAGATCTTGGTATTTGATCTGAGTCTGGCCATTTGGTCTATACGCACTAGCCATCTACGCGGGAGTAGTTATGGGTATCCCGGCGTCGTGGTATCAGCCGAAGCCTTCGTGACGTCAGCGACTGAGTGGCGCGCGCCGGATTGGACTGGAACGCCACTAGGCTAGGTCCGCTTCCGGCCGCGTACGCAACGTGCAGGTGTGCATAGGGCGATGGGCCCAGACCCCTGCGCGCATAGGGTTAGACCGGCGTGCTGACCTCTCTGTTGTGCTTAGGTGGGGCTGCGACGCGTTGATCTTACGAGGCCGGGCATGCCCCAGAAAAGTGTGTCCGGCCATATGGGATCGAGCGTGTTGGGTTATGTGGTGCACCCCTGTAGGGAAGTTTATCTATTCGAATAGCCGTGTCCCTCGGTAAAAGGACGACCCGGAGTTGTACCTTGACCTTGTGACAACTAGAACCGGATACTGAATAAAATACACCCTTCCAAGTGCCAGATACAACCCGGTGATCGCTCTCTAACAGGGCGACGAGGAGGGGATCGCCGGGTAGGATTTATGCTATGCGATGCTACTTGGAGGACTTCAATCTACTCTCTTCTACATGCTGCAAGATGGAGATGGCCAGAAGCGTAGTCTTCGACAGGATTAGCTATCCCCCTCCTATTCTGGCATTCTGCA
>NC_057805.1:461079610-461087408 GCF_018294505.1 Triticum aestivum | reverse complement strand
AATCACCCACTATCTGTGAAGTGTGGCGAGAAAAAACAGTGGAAATCACATAGCGTTATAAGTCCTTTAGCAAAGGATTTTATTCGTAACCTCACGGAGAACAACATCAGGTTTGACCAGATATACAACATATTAGGGTCAGGTCTTGGCTCTTCTCTAGGCGTGCCTTTTAGGAAGCAGACATTGAGAACTCTGTGTGCAACCATAGCTCATGATTCCATCACTGATGATATGGCCAAAACCACGAGTATACTTCAGGATATGAGTGCCACAGATCCGGACTTCAAAGTTTGTGTGCAAGTAGACGGTGAAAGCAGGGTGAAAACAGTAATATGGTGTAATGGTAAAAATCGGCTGGATTATGCACATTTCGGTGATGTGGTTACTTTCGACACCACTTACAGGACCAACCTGTATAACATGCCATTTGGGCTTTTTGTTGGTGTGAATAACCATTTCCAGTCTATTATTTTTGGCGGCGTCCTCATGGTTGATGAAAAGACTCCCACATTTGAATGGGCATTCAGAAACTTTATTGACTTGATGGACGGGAAACATCCTACTACTATATTGACAGGTCAGATTATAAAAGTTATCTTCATACATTGTTGTAGTTTGTCAGGTTATACATATGCTATTATATGTTCGCCTTAGTTTGATCATTCTTCTTTGGTACTCCTACAGATCAATGCAAAGCTATGCAAAATGCTTTACGAAGTACAATGCCCCACACCCGTCATAGGTGGTGCAGATGGCATGTGTTAAAGGTCTTGAAAGAGAAAACTGGACACGTGTACAACAAACATTCTGCCTTCAAGAAGGAATTCCACGCGATAGTAAATGAAGAGACGGATGTAGAATCATTTGAGCGAATGTGGCATCAATTGATTAAAAAATACAAACTTCAAGGAAACAAGTACCTTCGCAGGATTTTCAAGTGGAGGGACATGTGGGCAATGCCATACTTCTTGGGCACATTCTGTGCCGGGATGACCAGCACGCAACGGAGCGAGAGTGCGAATCATCTCCTCAAAAAGTTCATCAGCAGATCATCCCCAATGCACTTGTTTGTTAAGCAGTACAACAAATTGCTTGATTCCAGGAGCCAGGCAGAAGACGAGGCGAATTATGTCAGCAAGCAGGTATAAAAGGCATGCATGTATTTTGTTTATATAGTATGAGTACTACTCCAGCTACTATCTGACATTATTTTATTTTATCTCACACATTATATACTTATTCCACTGAATAACAGACACGCAGGCGGCTTGTAATTGGCGCTACTATCGAGATAGATGCAGCGGCTGTGTACACGAAGGCCTTGTACAAAAAATTTTCACACGAACTTTTAGATCAGGCTCATTTGATGCACGGCGTTCCAAGCCTGGACACGTCTACAAGGTCAAATTGTCGCCGCAACTAGCCTTAACTGATTATGACAAAAAGGTATTCACCGTCAAAGTGGAAGACGGCGGGGACTTTGTCACATGTGATTGTGGATTTTTTGATCATGTCGGCCTGTTGTGCTGCCATTCATTAAAGGTATGCACACATTTTTTTCATTATGGTCCTATGTCATGCGTCTCAAACTCATTTTTACAGCACCGCATTAATGATTTCTCATCTGACTTGTAATTTTGTTTTTTCAGGTATTAGTACAGAACAATATTGGCAAGATTCCACCAAGGAATATAGTCAAAAGATGGACTTTATGGGCAAGGGAATCGAGACCACTGCACCTGGCAAACGAGGGTGAAATGGGGGAGTTGTCTTCCCAAACTACGTATAGAAGAAATGTTCTATATGTGGCTGCTATGGACCTTATCAAGGAGGCAGAATCCGGGTCTGAGTCATTCCAAACGGCGTTCGCAGCTATATGTGAGGCAAAAGAAAAAATTGCAAGTAAGAAGGCTTCAGATATGCTTATTGATACTATCGCCGAACAAGCAAATCCTGTCCGGCATACCATAACTGATATTGGGTCAGAAACCCAAATTCTTCCTCCACAACGTGTGCTGTCTAAAGGACGACCTAGCTCCCTTCGCCCAAAGAGTCGTATGGATTACATTGTGGCTAAGAAAGCTAGAAAACACTACAAGGACGGCCCATGCCATGCTCATGAAGATACTGCCGGTCCAATGCCACCCCTTCCATCCAAAAAAAAAGGATTGTGAAGTGTAGCCTATGCATGATTCCGGGGCACACAAAGGGTAATTGCAGTGCTAGGGGAGTCTGAGCGCAAATGTTCTCATGTGGTTATGCAAGTTTATGTTCAGTGTCACTTTATTTAACCTGTAGCGTCCTTGGTGTACTATGTTTTGTACTGTGTTTTATTTTTACATGAATCCGTATGTTCATGGATTTTTGTTATCTTTTTTTTGCGGCTCCATGCATGATGAATTTTCTTTTCTAACTTATATCGACAATCTCTTTTTGTTCTCTTTTTGTTGGTCCTATCTTTAAAGCCTTCAAGAATATAGGACAGGTTTTCACACCCGGCCAACACACGACGCCATAGAACGCCACACCCACGCCACCATGCTGCCCACATCCCATGGTCATCTGGCAGCACCGAATACACGGATTTTCCCATGAGCATACCGCTACCACCCCCATTGTCGTCCCAGGAACAAAGACCTTGACACCATCTCATCCGAGACCCGCCGCTATTCAAGAAAATAGAAGATTGGAAAGGCCCCGTCTTTCGCACCCCTGGCCATCCCAAGCACAAATACCCGATAGGGCGGCCCAAATGCTGGCCTCATCGACCCGTCCTGTTGCACCCAGTGAGAGACTAGTCCGGTCCTAGTACCGGGGCGCGAGACGAGCGACAGATCACGGCTGGGAGATGTCCAGCCCTTCGACGAAGGCAGCACACGGACGACGATGGAAGGGAAAGAAGGACAAAACAAGCTGCTAATCGATGGCCGACGTCGAAAATCTCTAGCCGCCGCCGCAAAATGACCTATACAATCGCCACGAGCCACCACCATGTCTTACCGCCTACAGTATCGTCTACGGAAAATGATCAGATCTAGTTACGCCGAATCGGCTAGATCCAGCTACTTCTATAAGAGGCCACCTTGTGAAGCCTAATGCGTCGACTCTCGCCGATGCCAGCGTGCCGCCAACTCTCGCCGCCGAGCCACGGAGAAAGGGTAGAAGAAGCCTCGCCGCCGACGCCAGCTGGCCTTAGTCTGGCGGCATGCCCTCACGATGACTCCGAAGTACGAAACAAGCCGCTCATCTATTGGCCGACGCCGGATATGTCCAGCCGTCGCCGTGAAACGACCTAGACCAACGCTATGAGACACCACCACATTGTGGTAGATGCCACAAACATCTCCATCTCCCTAGAATACCGGCGCACCGCCTATAGTCATGAATACCGAAAACTGCAATACTTAGCGCCGCCGCTGCTTTAACAGGCCACCTCGCGAGGCCTAACGCGTCGGCGCCACCGTGCGCCGCCGACCACCCGCGTCAGCCGCAACCAATAGAGGGTATAAGAAGCCTCGCGCGCTTCCGACGCCTGGCTTTAATCCGGCTGCGCCGAGGGGACTGGGCGAAGGTAATATGGCTTGCGGCGCTAGGGTTTGCCCTCCGGAGCTGTGCGCGGGAGACATAGGCCATCCCTACAAAGTATGTGAAGGAACTTTTGTATCTTAGCGGCTGGTTGTCGTAAAACTATTGTAGTAATAAAAAATGTGGAGTAGTTTGGTTTTCGGATATTTGTTTCAGATGTCAATATCTGAATCCTTCGCCTAGATCTAAGTTACCTCCGCGGTAGTTGTATGTTCTTTTGCCACTCCTATGTTCGTTTGCGCCAGCATATACAATTTGTTTTTGAGAACATTTACAAACAAGACAAACATGAACACGTAATATTTGATTTAAGTTTTCGAATCAAACATCATTTCACGCGGACAACAAAGTATATGAAGAAGTAGAACTTAGGCATTAAGTGATGTAGAACACTTAACATAGTCATTAGCTGTCTCATGGACCAGCAAATACAAAACAAAGTGCATTTTACGACTGACAAAAAATAGTCTCATACCGAATTACGTACACTAACACTGACAGACCACAACACACACAGTGTGTGAGGGCTTTTAGGTACACATGGCATCATAGACATACAGCAACTTTCAGTCGCAAACATTTTTATAGTGAAGAAAGATGGATAGTCTTCATGAGAATGTTGCTTAGACGCCGTTGATCTTCGTAATGTTGGAATCCATGGTCATGAGCAGGTATCCAAGCACTTTCCTATGTTCGAGCAATCCTTCCTGGAACAGTTTGATTGAAAAATAGTTGAGTTTTCCAACAATATTGTATATGCATTTGATGAAGAATAAACATTTCATAGGACACCGAAAAATGCAGCAGCGCAAACAATCTGATACCTGGTCCAGCACAGGTTTGGCTTGGTTGTTCGTCATGTTCCTCGCAGCATATGCAACATATATCGCATCATTTGGGCTGTTTTTTTAAGAAAATTGATGAAGTATTTCAGCAACCTGCAGATATTTCTTACAAATGATAATTAAGACTCAATGTTTGTTAGAGCTAACCTCGCTCCTGGACCCCCAGTGTGTTTGATGATGTTAAAGCCCAGTGCACTAGGAATAGTTGCACCTAGCACAATAGACATGCAGTGACCCAGTGCCAGAAAAAGATCATAAGCTTTACGATGGTGGTTGGCCACAGCTATCGCGGGAAAATCACCATTGACCACAGGGTCGTACACATGCACTGTTGTATGTGTTCCCTTAATATTGTAAGCGTAGCATACCCAATTGACTTTGTCATGTAGTATCACAACTACCTGATATTGGAAAAGAATTGTTATTGTTCAATACTAAATTTCTCATAGATTTAGTTCTATCAAAAGATGAGGCAAAGAAAAAATTGTGTACAATTTTGTCGATGTATAGCAAGGTACCTCTTTGCAGTCCTGGACCTTGTATGGTACACTTGGACCCCTGAAAGAAGTGCCCTATGGCTTCCAGAGGTGGAGTTCCATTGTAAATATTGCACAAGTCCTAAAATAAAGTTACATTCGTTAGTTGTTTTGACCACGCCGAATTATTTATTATCTTACGTACTTATCACGAACTCTTGAGGAAGGAAATGACGATTGCGCAAGCGAGAAAGATGCTCACACGCCTTGTGGTCAACCTCATTGAACAACACAACTACAGCTGACATCATGTCATTCTCAAATGCACCGCTGAGCTGCTTCTTCAGACTAGTCCCTGTTATAATCAATGGCATTTGTCCAGGGATGTAGATAAATTTCCTGCATGACACGGATTAGTTGATATCTTTGTTTTGCAAACTTGTGTGAGGCTAAATGCCAAATGAATTTCATGCAAAAAGAAAAAAATACCTTGTTAAGAAGTCGTCTGTAGCAGCAAACAGTATCCATCGGTATAGCACCCCAGCACGGGCCTGCTAATTTTGAAGGGACTGTGCAATCATTTCGTTAGCATTAGATGGGCCAGCTTCCATCTGTTGAGCTGTTCATTAATTCATAAGAAAGTCAATATGTTTTAAAATTTCGTTTAAAATTACTAATTGACAATCTAGAACACTCACCAACAGGGTTCACGATAGGTGCATTGCGTATGTGGTCGAAGATTCTCTGGCTCATATTGTTTTGCCCAGCCGCAGCCATTGATATCATAGTGAGCACATGAGCTTCGTTTTGGAAAGAAAAAAATCTGTCAGCAATTGTTTACTTTGAAAATGAGTAGAAATAAAAAACATGTCACTCAACCAGGTATCTCACATGGTATGTTAGCTACAAACTGTTCCAGGTCTGGTTCATTGTCCATGATAGGTGGAGCCATATCAAGTGGGGTTGCATCGACAACATTTTCTGGAATGTTAGGAGCTGCTACTGATCCTCTTGCCCCTGTAGTGGCATCATGTTTTTTAACCTCACGGAGAAACTCAATGCTTGGGGGACCTAAATCAAAAATGTTTTGTAGATTATCAGTGATAAGCATTAGTTTCTGAAATATCCAACTGCACTAAACATAAGAAAACACTAAAGTCATTCCAAACAACAAAGAAGTTTTATTTACTTTTATCACTTTTCTTGTTGCTACAGCTGCCTGGGCCATCATATATTTTGAAGGCACTGGCTTTTGTTAACTCAGCAATCCCCTTCTTGATAGTTTCAAGAAGATTCTCTGGTTGCTGGACCGGCATGTCGACGTTTCCTACAATGACATGGAAAAATACATGCGAGAGATATCTTGAGCACTTTTGTTCGACCATAAAGTATTGTTGACATCAAATTCACTTTGAAAAACACTTCATGTACCGTCATGCCCACCTTTCGACCCGCTCTCCACTTTAGCCTTTCTCTGGAACACTATTGTAGGCTTAGCTTTTTTGCCTGTAGAAAATTAAGTATTATGGTTTAAATTTTATCCCCTAAAAGGTTAGAAACCTCATGCATCAAAATAGATTTTGTTGTGGCGAACATTTCACCTTCGGTTGGCGGCTGTTGTTCTTCGGCACCTGCTCTTTCTTGTTCTCCGTCTACTACATGGGCTTTTCCCTTTGACATATCTATGTTGCGCTTGCGGCTATCTGTCCCAATACTATCCTTTTCCTCGATTACCTTAATTAAGCCTTGCAAGGAGGTTACCAGAGTTTTCAACTGCCAAATGTGTAAATGCACATAAAAATCAGTGAGATACATGCACCTATGTTGGCTCTTAAGCTGAATAATGAAAATATACTCGCTTACTTGTTCAGGAGAATAGTTAGCATGAGCAACTGATTGGGCTTGCAGAGACGCATCATCTGTCCCAATACTATGCTTTTTCTCGATCACCTTAATAAAGCTTCGCATGGAGGTCACCAGATTGTTCAGCTGGCAAATGTGTACATGCACATAAAATACAGTGAGATTCATGCACCTATGTTTGCTGAATAATGAAAAAAAATACTCGCTTACTTGGTCAGGAGAATAATTAACATGAGCAAATGGTTGGACTTGCGCTGGTGCGAGTGCATGAGACGCATCTGTTGTTGCGTTTGATGATATAAAGACACCGCCCACACCAGACTGAGCCAGGCATGACTGATTATCAGCTATTCGTGAGCATGGTGTTCCTTGATGCGCAGCACTGCCATTTGTAGCCTCTTCAGCCGGCAGCACAAACTGTATGCATCAGTGGAACTGATTTCAGTGATGAGCTACTTTCCAATTCGGGAGAAGGTACAATTACCTCATCAAGTTCTACTTTCCTCCCACTCACTTCTTTCGAGAGAAACTCCTTCTCTAGAAAGGATCCATTCTCAGCAACGAATATCTTGCCTTCGGAACTATGATAGAAGGTGTACCCAATAGTTTCTTTTGGGTATCCTATGAAGATTTACTTCTTCGATTTGGGTTCGAGCTTATCATGTTGAAACTTTTTCACATAAGCATCGCAGTCCCAAACTTTAAGAAACGACAACTTAGGTTTCTCACCAAACCACAGTTCATACGGTGTCATCTCCACGGATTTAGATGGTGCCCTATTTAACGTGAATGTAGCTGTCTCTAATGCATAACCCCAAAACGATAGTGGTAGATCGGTAAGAGACATCATAGATCGCACCATATCTAATAAAGTACGGTTACGACGTTCGGACACTCCATTACATTGTGGTGTTCCAGGTGGCGTGAGTAGTGAAACTATTTCACATTGTTTTAACTGAAGGCCAAACTCGTTAACTCAAATATTTTACTTCTGCGATCACATCGTAGAAACTTTTATTTTGTTGTTAC
>NC_057805.1:461074373-461079583 GCF_018294505.1 Triticum aestivum | reverse complement strand
ATGATTCTCCACTTCACTCTGAAATTATTTGAACTTTTCAAATGTTTCAGACTTGTGTTTCATCAAGTAGATATACCCATATCTGCTCAAATCATTTGTGAAGGTTAGAAAATAACGATACCCGCCGCGAGCCTCAACACTCATCGGACCGCATACATCAGTATGTATTATTTCCAATAAGTCATTTGCTCGCTCCATTGTTCCGGAGAACGGAGTTTTAGTCATCTTGCCCATGAGGCATGGTTCGCAAGCATCAAGTGATTCATAATCACGTGATTCCAAAAGCCCATCAGCATGGAGTTTCTTCATGCGCTTTACACCAATATGACCTAAACGGCAGTGCCACAAATAAGTTGCACTATCATTATTAACTTTGCATCTTTTGGCTTCAATATTATGAATATGTGTATCACTACGATCGAGATCCAACAAACCATTTTCATTGGGTGTATGACCATAGAAGGTTTTATTCATGTAAATAGAACAACAATTATTCTCTAATTTAAATGAATAACTGTATTGCTATAAACATGATCAAATCATATTCATGCTCAACGCAAACACCAAATAACATTTATTTAGGTTCAACACTAATCTCGAAAGTATAGGGAGTGTGCGATGATGATCATATCAATCTTGAAACTACTTCCAACACACATCGTCACTTCACCCTTAACTAGTTTCTGTTTATTCTGCAACTCCCGTTTTGAGTTACTACTCTTAGCAACTGAACCAGTATCAAATACCGAGGGGTTGCTATAAACACTAGTAAAGTACACATCAATAACATGTATATCAAATATACCTTTGTTCACTTTGCCATCCTTCTTATCCGCCAAATACTTGGGGTAGTTCCGCTTCCAGTGACCAGTCCCTTTGTAGTAGAAGCACTTAGTTTCAGGCTTAGGTCCAGACTTGGGCTTCTTCACTTGAGCAGCAACTTGCTTGCCGTTCTTATTGAAGTTCCCCTTCTTCCCTTTGCCCTTTTTCTTGAAACTAGTGATCTTGTCAACCATCAACACTTGATGTTTTTCTTTGATTTCTACCTTCGCCGATTTTAGCATCGCGAAGAGCTTGGGAATTGTTTTCATCATCCCTTGCATATTATAGTTCATCACGAAGTTCTAGTAACTTGGTGATAGTGACTAGAGAATTTTGTCAATTACTATCTTATCTGGAAGATTAACTCTCACTTGATTCAAGCAATTGTAGTACTCAGACAATCTAAGCACATGCTCACTGGTTGAGCTATTCTCCTCCATCTTGTAGGCAAAGTACTATCAGAGGTCTCATACCTCTCGACACGGGCATGAGTATGAAATACCAATTTCAACTCTTGGAACATCTTATATGCTCCGTGGCGTTCAAAACATTTTTGAAGTCCCGATTCTAAGCCATAAAGCATGATGCACTAAACTATCAAGTAGTCATCATACCGAGCTTTTGTCAAAAATGTTCATAACGTCTGTATCTGCTCCTCCAATAGTTCTGTCACCTAGCGGTGCATCAAGGACATAATACTTCTGTGCAGCAATGAGGATAATCCTCAGATCACAGAGCTAGTCCGCATCTTTGATACTAACATCTTTCAACTTATTTTTCTCTAGGAACATATCAAAAATAAATGGGGAACAACATCGCGAGCTATTGATCTACAACATAGATATGCAAATACTATCAGGACTAAGTTCATGATAAATTAAAGTTCAATTAATCATATTACTTAAGAACTCCCACTTAGATAGACATCCCTCTAGTCATCTAAATGATCACGTGATCCAAATCAACTAAACCATGTCCGATCATCACGTGAGATGGAGTAGTTTTCAATGGTGAACATCACTATGTTGATCATATCTACTATATGATTCACGCTCGACCTTTCGGTCTCCAGTGTTCCGAGGCCATATCTGCATATGCTAGGCTCGTCAAGTTTAACCTGAGTATTCGGCGTGTGCAAAACTGTCTTGCACCCGTTGTATTTGAACGTAGAGCTTATCACACCCGATCATCACGTGGTGTCTCAACACGAAGAACTTTCGCAACGGTGCATACTCAGGGAGAACACTTATACCTTGAAATTTAGTGAGAGGTCATCTTATAATGCTACCGTCAAACAAAGCAGAATAAGATGTATAAAAGATAAACATCACATGCAATCAAAATATGTGACATGATATGGCCATCATCATCTTGTGCTTTTGATCTCCACCTCCAAAGTACTGTCATGATCTTCATTGTTACCGGCATGACACCATGATCTCCATCATCTTGATCTTTTATCAACGTGTCGTCACATGGTCGTCTCATCAGCTATTGCTTTTGCAACTATTGCTATCGCATAGCGATAAAGTAAAGCAATTACATGGTACTTGCATCTTATGCAATAAAGAGACAACCATAAGACTCCTGCCAGTTGCCGATAACTTTAACAAAACATGATCATATCATACAACAATTTATATCTCATCGCGTCTTGACCATATCATATCACAACATGCCCTACAAAAACAAGTTAGACGTCCTCTACTTTGTTGTTTCAAGTTTTACGTGGCTGCTACGGGCTGAGCAAGAACCGTTCTTACCTACGCATCAAAACCACAATGATAGTTCGTCAAGTTAGTGCTGTTTTAACCTTCTCAAGGACCGGGCGTAGTCACACTTGGTTCAACTAAAGTTGGAAAAACAGACACCCGCTAGCCACCTGTGTGCAAGGCACGTCGGTAGAACCAGTCTCGCGTAAGCGTACGCGTAATGTCGGTCCGGGCCGCTTCATCCAACAATACCGCCGAACCAAAGTATGACATGCTGGTAAGCACTATGACTTGTATCGTCCACAACTCACTTGTGTTCTACTCGTGCATATAACATCTACGCATAAACCTGGCTCTGATGCCACTGTTGGGGAACGTAGTAATTTCAAAAAAATTCCTACGCACAACCAAGATCATGGTGATGCATAGCAACGAGAGGGGGGAGTGTTGTCTACGTACCCTCGTAGACTGTAAGCGGAAGCGTTTATCAACGCGGTTGATGTAGTCGTACACCTTCACGATCCGTCCCGATCAAGTACCGAACGTACGACACCTCCGCGTTAAGCACACGTTCAGCTCGATGACATCCTCGCCTTCTCGATCCAGCAAAAGGGGCGAAGTAGTAGACGAGTTCCGACAGCACGACGGCGTGGTGATGGTGTTGGTGAAGAACAATCTCCGCAGGGCTTCGCCTAAGTGCTACGAAAACTATGACGGAGGATAAACTAGAGGGGACAGGGTTTCCGGCACACGGCTTGGTGTTTCTTGATGTGTCTTTGGTGCTAGCCCTGCCCCTCTATTTATATGTTGAGCCTTGGGGTCGAAACTTGGAGTAAAAGCCACCACAAAGTCGGTTTCACCCGAAAGGCAAGTCCTTCTCGGACTCCAGGGCCACACGCCAGGGTTCCCGGCGTCTGGACCCAGACGCCAGGGACCCTGGCGTCTAGCCCCTGGACCCCACAAAACTTCTTTTTGCGCTTTCCAAAAACCTTGTGGGCTTTCCCCTTTGGGCGAAATAAAGTGTTCTCATACCCAAACATTTCGGGAAACATACGGAACCTCTTCAGGTGAATTCCGGAACCCTTCCGAAGAGTAAACACTATTATCCCATATATCAATCTTTATCTCCGGACCATTCCGGAGTTCCTCGTCATGTCCGTGATCTTATCCGGGACTCCGAACAACATTCGGTCACCAACATACATAACTCATATAATACTATATCGTCACCGAATGTTAAGCGTGCGGACCCTACGGGTTCGAGAACTATGTAGACATGACCGAGACATCTCTCTGGTCAATAACCAATAGCGGAACCTGGATGCCCATATTGGCTCCTACATATTCTATGAAGATCTTTATCGGTCGAACCGCATAACAACATACGTTGTTCCCTTTGTCATCGGTATGTTACTTGCCCGAGATTCGATCATCGGTATCTCAATACCTAGCTCAATCTCGTTACCGGCAAGTCTCTTTACTCGTTCCGTAATACATCATCCCGCAACTAACTCATTAGTTACAATGCTTGCGAGGCTTATAGTGATGTGCATTACCGAGTGGGCCCAGAGATACCTCTCCGACAACCGGACAAATCCTAATCTCGAAATACGCCAACCCAACAAGTACCTTCGGAGACACCTGTAGAGCTCCTTTATAATCACCCAGTTACGTTGTGACGTTTGGTAGCACACAAAGTGTTCCTCCGGTAAACGGGAGTTGCATAATCTCATAGTCATAGGAACATGTATAAGTCATGAAGAAAGCAATAGCAGAATACTAAACGATCAAGTGCTAAGCTAACGGAATGGGTCAAGTCAATCACATCATTCTCCTAATGATGTGATCCCGTTAATCAAATGACAACTCGTGTCTATGGCTAAGAAACATAACCATCTTTGATCAACGAGCCAGTCAAGTAGAGGCATACTAGTGACACTCTGTTTGTCTATGTATTCACACATGTATCATGTTTCCGGTTAATACAATTCTAGCATGAATAATAAACATTTATCATGAAATAAGGAAATAAATAATAACTTTATTATTGCCTCTAGGGCATATTTCCTTCAGTTTGGCACGGCATTCTCTGCCAACGACGAATGTACTGCATAGGAGAAACATGGAGACCGGAGATGCATGCCCTCTCTGCGGGGCTCTTGATTCATGGCGTCATGCGCTACTGTCTTGCACCTCGGCGAGGTGCACTTGGGCACTAGCCGAACTGGGACTGGTGACGATGATGGCGGAGAACAGGGAGACGAGGGCGAAGAACTGGCTGTTTGCAATGAGGGACACTATGGATCATTCTAGCTTTGTATCAATGGCAGTCTCTCTCTGGGCTATTTGGTAGGCGAGGAGGAAGGCAGTTTACGAGGGAATTTTTCAGTCTCCACAGCAAACTTCGTCATTCATCAAAAAATATATTCAAGACCTAGCCCAACTACCCAAACCTGGGGAGAGGAAAAACAGCGGGGTTCCATGTCAAGTCTTGCCAAACACATGGATGGCCTCTCCCGAGGGGGTCATGAAGATGAATGTTGATGCGGCAGTGGCCCGTCATCGACATGGGGGAGCGGGGTCAGCAGTGTGCAGGGATCATACAGGGCTATACATGGGATCATCGGCACTAGTGATCCGGGGCATTTCCGACCCAACGATGCTGGAGACGTTTGC
>NC_057805.1:461070345-461073325 GCF_018294505.1 Triticum aestivum | reverse complement strand
AGAATAAAGAGTAGAGTGCTCTACTCCATCATTAATGTGATACCCTTATCGCATGCTTCCATCTCTGCTTCGAGGGCGCTCGTGTTGTCCCTACGCGTGAACAAGTGGTGGCAAGACGAGAACACTAAATGCCAATAGTGCTTGACTGAACAAGCACTTGACCGACCAAATGTCAACAACGCTATTAGCTCACCATTTATTCTCATCATATTGGCTGAACAAGCGGAAATCTTACCAAGATCTCCGGTGTGCTTTGGTTGGATAAGAGACTCCCAAGCCTTCTAGTGCGTTTTACGGTTGCCTTTAGTGGATCCTGAACAATAATTCCGCATCATTTGGGTTAGATCATCATAAACTAACATTGAAAATTTAAAAACTCCCGTCACATAAGTATGAATGGCTTGAGCAACTGATGTGATTAAAGCCTCCCTTCCTGCTTGGGCAAGTGTGCCATCACCGCATTAGAACATATGCTTAGTAAGCCTAGCCGGTAGACTTTGGAATTTTCCTTTATGCATCCTCGCCTCTGTGGTGGATAACCCCAAGTATTTTGCTTCAAAAGAGACACCATTAACATGTATTACTTGAATACTTGTCGAACATCATCCTGAACTTGAGGTGAGCATCTTGGCCTGAAGAAAATAGAACATCTCCCTGGGTTTTTAAGTTAACCAATCGCATTTGCATCATCACCAATAATTTAACATTCTCTTCTTGTTGTGGCTCTAATTTGAAGAACAGAAGTGTATCATGTGCAAAAGAGAAGGTAGGAGATACCAGGTGCCAGAGCACACACTGTGACATGCTTTATTTTGTTCATGACCACACCTTGACGGAGAAGAGCCGAAAGGCCATCAACCATGAAGAGGAACAAAAGGAGGGATAGGGGATCACCTTGCGTAGCCTACGGGGCGCTGCAAAGAATTCCAGAAGGGCTCCATTTAGTTTAAATGAGTACCTCACCATGGTGACACAAGTCATGATCCAGTTCACCCAACGATGAGAAAACCCCAACTTTTTCATCACTCGCTCCAAGAATCACCAATCCACCCTGTGATATGCTTTTGACAAATCTAACTTACAGGCAAAAAAAAATTAATCAGGATTTTATGTTGAATATGATGAAAACACTCGAAGGCCACCACACACTTAGACACAATCTTGTAAACGACATCGCACAAGCTGATGGGGCAAAAGTCAGCAACTCGTAATAGATCATTTACCTAAGGGTTCATCACAATGACTATGTCATTAACACCAGGTGGCATGATTCCGTTCTGGAAAAAAACTTTAATTACTCGTATAATCTACTCCTTGAGAACGCCCCAGTTCATCTGGAAAAAAGCGTGTCAACAATCCATCCCTTCCAAGGGCTTTAAGAACAGTGAATCCGCTATTTGTTGTAAATTTAGGGTTTATGGTCTACCCCCTATTCCTCTGCGCTTATCCGTGGTGCCGCTCATAATTCGCATATCTGAGGCTAGGGGGTAGGGACCTTCTTATACTATCTTTCCAAAGAGTCCACCTCTTATACAGATATAAGATTCATAGTCTTTTTCACTAGTTTCCGGAATAGAGTCCAGATAAAATTACCAACCATGATCATATTTGTCTGTTTAACGGATTCTACCCGTTTTGTCCCCGAAGCACGCGCTTGTGAGCAACGCGCCATAATAGAGTGTAAATTCCTCTAATTATGTAGATCAACATTAGGGCTGTAATCTAATTATACGATCTAGCTCCTTCCAATCATCAGTGTACCCGGGTAGTCTTTCCAATATAAATAGTATATTGTATTTCACCGATAATCGACCAGCTTCCTTAAGTATATAAAACTTAAGTACATTCCAGCAAGTAACAATTCCATGCTAAACCTGTACAACAATTCCATGTATAAATACATGTATAATTCCATAATGAGGTATTCTGAATATTTAACAATTCCAACCAATTTGAATATAGTTGCAGGACACATAATTCCAACATCTCCCACTTGTCCAAAACGATCATTCAAATATTCATAAACCCATAGCCTTAACATGCTTGCCACATACCTCCTGACTAAGAGGCTTAGTCAAGGGATCAACAATCATATTAACACTACGTTTAAAACCCACAAATATATATACGGTGATACTTCCCTTCAATATGTTTCCTTGTTTGACAGTTAAGATCACTAGAGGCCTTTAGTTTCCGCCTAATTATTCCAGCATAATTGTCCTCGGCGTCTCGAGTATTATTTCCTCAGGTGTAATTCCACCTTTGTAGGCACCTTGAGTATTTTGTTTCCTCAAGTGAAATTCCGCATCAATTATTTTCCATCACATATATAATAATATGATTAATTCCACATCGAGTCAAGTATAAGATAACCATGTTGAATAAATTTTCAAAACCACATAAATATTAAATCCAATCAGTAAATGAAGTTTCATCAGTAACCATGCTTTGAACGAAATTCCTGACTTCGGTCAGTGAACCTGCACCATATTAGTACTAAAAATAATAATTGAATATGCGTACCTGGACTTATTTCTCATCTCGTAGATACAGTAATAACTTCCTCAATGTGTTTACTTTAATATAAAGTCCCAAACAAGTGACAAGTGACAAGCTGTGATGCACTTTCCACAATCTTATATGATGTGCGAGATTTCCTTAGCTGCTCGTCTTTCCTTCCACTACTTGAATGCAGCATAAATTCAGAAAGCTAAGGTATGATTGTATAATGAAGATACAATTGATTTCAACAACATTATTATCCCTTTGTCCTCAGGAGTTCCAAACATAACTCCTCATTGAGTTTGCTTCCAGGTACTTTAATAAGTTTGCAATTTTCCATAAGAAATGTTTCAATACATACCCTATGTAGTTCCACTCCTAAAACATAGGAAGCTTCAAACATTCCTTAAATATGAAAGTTAAAACATGACCAAGCTTTCACTTGCATCAATGTGACTTTATCATTGCAAACAACAAA
>NC_057805.1:461055020-461058711 GCF_018294505.1 Triticum aestivum | reverse complement strand
CATTTGATGAAGAATAAACATTTCATAGGACACCGAAAAATGCAGCAGCGCAAACAATCTGATACCTGGTCCAGCACAGGTTTGGCTTGGTTGTTCGTCATGTTCCTCGCAGCATATGCAACATATATCGCATCATTTGGGCTGTTTTTTTAAGAAAAATGATGAAGTATTTCAGCAACCTGCAGATATTTCTTACAAATGATAATTAAGACTCAATGTTTGTTAGAGCTAACCTCGCTCCTGGACCCCCAGTGTGTTTGATGATGTTAAAGCCCAGTGCACTAGGAATAGTTGCACCTAGCACAATAGACATGCAGTGACCCAGTGCCAGAAAAAGATCATAAGCTTTACGATGGTGGTTGGCCACAGCTATGGCGGGAAAATCACCATTGACCACAGGGTCGTACACATGCACTGTTGTATGTGTTCCCTTAATATTGTAAGCGTAGCATACCCAATTGACTTTGTCATGTAGTATCACAACTACCTGATATTGGAAAAGAATTATTATTGTTCAATACTACATTTCTCATAGATTTAGTTCTACCAAAAGATGAGGCAAAGAAAAAATTGTGTACAATTTTGTCGATGTATAGCAAGGTACCTCTTTGCAGTCCTGGACCTTGTATGGTACACTTGGACCCCTGAAGAAGTGCCCTATGGCTTCCAGAGGTGGAGTTCCATTGTAAATATTGTACAAGTCCTAAAATAAAGTTACATTTGTTAGTTGTTTTGACCACGACGAATTATTTATTATCTTAGGTACTTATCACGAACTCTTGAGGAAGGAAATGACGATTGCGCAAGCGAGAAAGATGCTCACACGCCTTGTGGTCAACCTCATTGAACAACACAACTACAGCTGACATCATGTCATTCTCAAATGCACCGCTGAGCTGCTTCTTCAGACTAGTCCCTGTTATAATCAATGGCATTTGTCCAGGGATGTAGATAAATTTCCTGCATGACACGGATTAGTTGATATCTTTGTTTTGCAAACTTGTGTGAGGCTAAATGCCAAATGAATTTCATGCAAAAAGAAAAAAAATACCTTGTTAAGAAGTCGTCTGTAGCAGCAAACAGTATCCATCGGTATAGCACCCCAGCACGGGCCTGCTGATTTTGAAGGGACTGTGCAATCATTTCGTTAGCATTAGATGGGCCAGCTTCCATCTGTTGAGCTGTTCATTAATTCATAAGAAAGTCAATATGTTTTAAAATTTCGTTTAAAATTACTAATTGACAATCTAGAACACTCACCAACAGGGTTCACGATAGGTGCATTGCGTATGTGGTCGAAGATTCTCTGGCTCATATTGTTTTTCCCAGCCGCAGCCATTGATATCATAGTGAGCACATGAGCTTCGTTTTGGAAAGAAAAAATCTGTCAGCAATTGTTTACTTTGAAAATGAGTAGAAATAAAAAACATGTCACTGAACCAGGTATCTCACATGGTATGTTAGCTACAAACTGTTCCAGGTCTGGTTCATTGTCCATGATAGGTGGAGCCATATCAAGTGGGGTTGCATCGACAACATTTTCTGGAATGTTAGGAGCTGCTACTGATCCTCTTGCCCCTGTAGTGGCATCATGTTTTTTAACCTCACGGAGAAACTCAATGCTTGGGGGACCTAAATCAAAAATGTTTTGTAGATTATCAGTGATAAGCATTAGTTTCTGAAATATCCAACTGCACTAAACATAAGAAAACACTAAAGTCATTCCAAACAACAAAGAAGTTTTATTTACTTTTATCACTTTTCTTGTTGCTACAGCTGCCTGGGCCATCATATATTTTGAAGGCACTGGCTTTTGTTAACTTAGCAATCCCCTTCTTGATAGTTTCAAGAAGATTCTCTGGTTGCTGGACCGGCATGTCAACGTTTCCTACAATGACATGGAAAAATACATGCGAGAGATATCTTGAGCACTTTTGTTCGACCATAAAGTATTGTTGACATCAAATTCACTTTGAAAAACACTTCATGTACCGTCATGCCCACCTTTCGACCCGCTCTCCACTTTAGCCTTTCTCTGGAACACTATTGTAGGCTTAGCTTTTTTGCCTGTAGAAAATTAAGTATTATGGTTTAAATTTTATCCCCTAAAAGGTTAGAAACCTCATGCATCAAAATAGATTTTGTTGTGGCGAACATTTCACCTTCGGTTGGCGGCTGTTGTTCTTCGGCACCTGCTCTTTCTTGTTCTCCGTCTACTACATGGGCTTTTCCCTTTGACATATCTATGTTGCGCTTGCGGCTATCTGTCCCAATACTATCCTTTTCCTCGATTACCTTAATTAAGCCTTGCAAGGAGGTTACCAGAGTTTTCAACTGCCAAATGTGTAAATGCACATAAAAATCAGTGAGATACATGCACCTATGTTGGCTCTTAAGCTGAATAATGAAAATATACTCGCTTACTTGTTCAGGAGAATAGTTAGCATGAGCAACTGATTGGGCTTGCAGAGACGCATCATCTGTCCCAATACTATGCTTTTTCTCGATCACCTTAATAAAGCTTCGCATGGAGGTCACCAGATTGTTCAGCTGGCAAATGTGTACATGCACATAAAATACAGTGAGATTCATGCACCTATGTTTGCTGAATAATGAAAAAATACTCGCTTACTTGGTCAGGAGAATAATTAACATGAGCAAATGGTTGGACTTGCGCTGGTGCGAGTGCATGAGACGCATCTGTTGTTGCGTTTGATGATATAAAGACACCGCCCACACCAGACTGAGCCAGGCATGACTGATTATCAGCTATTCGTGAGCATGGTGTTCCTTGATGCGCAGCACTGCCATTTGTAGCCTCTTCAGCCGGCAGCACAAACTGATAAGAAAAAAATGAGTAAGGTCCCGTTACTTGCTTTTTCAGCCTACAACAAAATGCGGTATGGTCCAATGGGGGGAAGAAAAATCACCTTTCTCAATTTGAACTTCTCGTACAAACTCCAAGACCCTGCTTTAGTAATGTGATTTATTTGCGCCAAGAGCTTGTCGTTGCTGTAAGCCTTTGATCTTGGGACATACAGAGAGTGTATTGGCGTGGGTGGTCCCATTATTTTGTCGAGGTAAAAAATCTGTTTCGTATAAGACATGTACACATCAATATGTTTGGTCAGACGATGTGTAAAAATAAAAATTGTATTTAAAAGAGCAAACCTGCGGCAGTATTGGGCACGATTCTAGCTTGATGTTCGTCAAGCCATCACGTTTAGCTTTTTGCACAGTAGCCACATCATCCATCGTGGCGTTGAAAACATGCTTCGCCCAGTTATATTCTGTTACCCTCTCGGTGTCTCCAGCGGCTCTAACCACTTGCACATCGATCTTACCAGGACACAAGACAAATCCTGCAGTGTAGTACATCACATCAAAGTTTTGTCATATTTTCATTGCTGTAAGTAATAGAGGTGTCAGCAACAAAAAGTTCGGACGGCTATGGTAAAAAATGACAAAGAACGTACTCAAATGTATTTGTTCATACATATTGTAATAAGAGGGTAATTTTTGGTCAGGCGGTGTTTTCATCTGGATATGCTAATGTCATGGCCATATTAGCACACATCCGAAAAACATTGTGCCTTCAAAAAGGATTTCAAAAAATTATATCACTTATGTTAACGATTTTTTTGAGTGAAAAAGATATGATATGAGCATAGCCCAACATAAAAAGAACCAC
>NC_057805.1:461046232-461054673 GCF_018294505.1 Triticum aestivum | reverse complement strand
AAAATTCGCTGTCTACACATTCTCATTACATACGTATCTGAATAATTTAACAGAAAATAAATGAAGCTCACGTGTAATCGTGGGTTTGCACGAGCGTATACCGCTAATCAAAATAGTAAACTGTTATATCACACTATGTTACCCTATAATAAAAATTCCGTATAAGAAAAGTGTATTGCGAAGCCATATCTACCCAAATATATACCACTATTCAAAAATCATGCCTTATAAAAAAAGCTTTTCAGAAAAAATAACGTATGACAGAGCCATCTCTAGCAAAATTTCTACGGTTCCATTGAACTAGGTTGGCAACAACGAACCTAAACACGGCATTAGAAAGTCGAAGCAGATCCAACAGCTAAAAAAACAGAAAAAAAGCTAGTACTTTGTTAAACATATGCGTCTTACCAAAGCAAAATGCGAGGAATGACTGTATGAAGACCTTCTCATCGTCCTTATTCTTCTCCTTGCCAATGAGACGCTCGAGGTTATCCCTCGCCGACTCAACCGTCAAAGTGGCTGTTGCCACGCCCACGACATCTGGTGCCTCCGCCAGGTCAATGGGACCACTCGGAATGCCAAGAATTGTTACGGCATCTTCGCAGGTCATCACGACACTATTTCCATGGCCGTCGTCCATGACGCCAGTGTGCTCATCTATCCTAGACAGCACGAAGACAGTGAATTGCCTTTTGTGCTCCTTGTGTGGAGGGATCTCTAGCAGCTTATCTAGTTTGTATCGGCAAAGCAGCTTACGTTCTGCCATACCAAATTTGCTAACTACAGCATGGTAGTGGGATGCGCTGAAACTAGATTGGATGGATGGCTTGTTTTTGTCTCTAGTAGCAGCTGCTGACACTTGACTCTCTGGAGAACCCAGTCTAAGGGATGAACGGGAAGCCATGACTATGTGTGCTCCTATTGCTCTTGCGGTGGGTGAACTGACATGCCTTTTGCATTCACGTCTACTATTTATAGCACCAGTAGCAGCTCGTCTGTTCAGTTTCCGCGTGGGGCTCACCGCCGGCTGCAGGCCCGCAATCCATACAGTTTGTGTACAAAATGTTGGGGGGGGGGGAATCAGAACGGCTGCCGATTCAACTTCCTTCTGCTCACATCGGTACGGTCTCATGTAATACTTGAAAAGATGCTTTTCCCACTGCACGCTTTACTTACACTTAATTGTTGCTATCAATGCAAAATCTTTTCCCTAGGAGGAAACCTATATCCGACTTACCATAAGTGCATTGGTTGGGTATCTTTTAGCTGGGGATTGCATGCATTATATTTATTTTTTCTTGAAAAGGTTTTTTAGTACTCTATAGTACTTGACCAGCGTGAAGAAAAGAATGTCTACTTGTATGTTTCCTTTAAGTTTTGTTAAGAAGGACTAAGAAATCACCCGGCTAGGTACCTTCTATGAAAATCTCCTAATGGTAATTATCCCTGCAGTAGCCCCCGCGACCGCGTCGTCCCCGTGGGCGACCGGTCGCACCTCCCCACTCCTCGCAGCGAGCGTTCTCTCCTCTCCTCCTCCTCCCCGCCGCCGTCGCCGGCGCGCGTCACGGGCCTGGCCCGGGCGACGCTGGCAAACTCTGGGCAGCGACGTCGTCGTTAACGACGGGGCAGCGCGGTGGCGCGGGCTGGCGGCGCCCGCCCGACGCAGATCTGGGCCCTTCGAGCCCCATCTAGGCCGGGGCGGGCCTGCATCGGGCGTGGCGTATGCGGGGCTCTCGGGCGACGGTTGCGAGGTGTCCGGCTGGTGGCGGGGTGGCGGCTTTGGCTGCCGGCGTGCAGCAGCGCCGTGGCTAGGGCTTTGCGGTCCCGCTATGGGCTCGGCCAGGCTCGGGTCGCCATTTTTGCCCTGGTTGCGGTGTCCGGTTGGCAATCCGCATCGGTGCGGGAGGCAGAGGCCTCCAGCGCGATGGCGGTGGAGGCGGTTCCCTCCCGTTCGGCTCCGGTGCTTCCGTCCGTGCCATCTAGGTGCATCTCGGATATGCTCGCTTGTCCTCATGGTGGTGTTCGCAGCAAGACGGCGTGGATGGGTCCAAGACCGTGGTGGCGTGTGCTGGCGGGTGGCAATACGGTGATTTGGCTCCGTTCTAGTGGGTGTCGGGGCATGGGGGTGCGGGAGAATTCTCTGCCAGCTGTTTTGGCTCCGACGTGGTGACGCCGGTGGGTGCCACCATTCATTCCTGAAAGGCGTCGGTGCTACTCATCCCCCATTCCCCTTCTGCGTGCCGGGGGAAACCCTAGGACTTGTCCGGACAGCAGCGTCGTTGGCGTCGCATTCCTTCTTGGAGGTGTTGTTTGGTACGCGGAGGTCCGGTGCCATGGCGAGTGGTTGGACGTAGATGGAGGGCGCAGCGGTGGCGGACCATTCATGCTCGTCGAGCTGCCGTTGTTGGCATTTTAGTCTTCTTCCTTTTTCTTTTGGAATTGTTTTGCCGTTCGCCCAGGCAGTTACCTTGTGATCGATGTTCGTGCTTTATAATATAAAGCGGGGGAAACCCTATTTCGTAATTATCCCTGCAGTACCTGAAGTTCTGACGGTTGCTAGAAATTCAAACGTCTAGATTTTTCTTTTTTTGCAAAACTTATTTTTTTCTTATCATCATTGAGAAAATAAAAACACAGGAATTGATCGAGAAAATTCTTCTAGAATTGTTTTTTGTTTTTTTGAAGCTAACAATCCCTATATTGCAGCAAGGTGTTGTATGCTTGGAACAGGTAGTACTAATACTACTAATATTCTTTCGTTCGTATGTACTAGTAGTACTAGTATTTATAAAATTAATCTCACCTATACAGTGACCGCAGTTCACGCCTTTTCATCCATAGGCTCCGTTTCCATGCAACGTTTGACAAGACGATGGATTGAGATGTCACCTACTGTGCCAAACGTATTAAATGCGTAGTTTTCGTTTCCTGCTCTAACGGGAGCCACAGTGCAGCACGCGGGCATCGGCACGTACTATCATCATGACCTGACCTTGCAAAACCACGGTGACCAATCGGTAGTATATGAGCCGCACAGGATGTAGGCCCTGTTTGGATACTCTAACACAGTTAGAGTTAGAGTTATTTTCTAACCCACTCTAACTCAAATAAGCACCTCTCCACCGGGATAGTTGGGTTAGATGGAACTAACCCACTCTAACCCTCCCTGTTTGGATACTTTTGGGTTATTTGAGCCCCCAACTAACCCAAACTAGCTCTAACCCCGTGATCCAAACAAAGCTTAGGAACCACAACTTTGAAGCTCATAATCTTGCCAAATTTTGTAATCTTGGTCTAGGTAGAAATGTGTGGTTGGGTGCCCCCCATGACCCGAACCATGTACCTATGAACATTCTTGAAGTTTAATAAAGTTGGCGAGATTTCTCAAAAAAAAAGGCTGCAACGCACGAATTTTATTTTTTATTTCTGCAAGAAAATAAGATTTATTAATTATTAAACTGGATCAGTTCGATCCGCACCACATAATTTTATAATCTCCTTGGTGCTAGATTTAACCACCATCACTCTTGGGCTAGTGCATCCCATTTTCGCCAGCTCGTGGCTGACAACATTCTGCTCACGACTGACAGCTACAACTAAACTAAAATAAAAGACCGATAGCTACAACTTTCATGTGTTCTACCTCCGGCTAGCATGTTCTTCACCTCCTGGGGTTAGGTAGCTATCGGGGACTTATTAACTTCCAGATGCCTGATCATAGATGCGGCAAAAACGTTATTAGTTCCCAGAATAAAGAGTAGAGTGCTCTACTCCATCATTAATGTGATACCCTTATCGCATGCTTCCATCTCTGCTTCGAGGGCGCTCGTGTTGTCCCTACGCGTGAACAAGTGGTGGCAAGACGAGAACACTAAATGCCAATAGTGCTTGACTGAACAAGCACTTGACCGACCAAATGTCAACAACGCTATTAGCTCACCATTTATTCTCATCATATTGGCTGAACAAGCGGAAATCTTACCAAGATCTCCGGTGTGCTTTGGTTGGATAAGAGACTCCCAAGCCTTCTAGTGCGTTTTACGGTTGCCTTTAGTGGATCCTGAACAATAATTCCGCATCATTTGGGTTAGATCATCATAAACTAACATTGAAAATTTAAAAACTCCCGTCACATAAGTATGAATGGCTTGAGCAACTGATGTGATTAAAGCCTCCCTTCCTGCTTGGGCAAGTGTGCCATCACCGCATTAGAACATATGCTTAGTAAGCCTAGCCGGTAGACTTTGGAATTTTCCTTTATGCATCCTCGCCTCTGTGGTGGATAACCCCAAGTATTTTGCTTCAAAAGAGACACCATTAACATGTATTACTTGAATACTTGTCGAACATCATCCTGAACTTGAGGTGAGCATCTTGGCCTGAAGAAAATAGAACATCTCCCTGGGTTTTTAAGTTAACCAATCGCATTTGCATCATCACCAATAATTTAACATTCTCTTCTTGTTGTGGCTCTAATTTGAAGAACAGAAGTGTATCATGTGCAAAAGAGAAGGTAGGAGATACCAGGTGCCAGAGCACACACTGTGACATGCTTTATTTTGTTCATGACCACACCTTGACGGAGAAGAGCCGAAAGGCCATCAACCATGAAGAGGAACAAAAGGAGGGATAGGGGATCACCTTGCGTAGCCTACGGGGCGCTGCAAAGAATTCCAGAAGGGCTCCATTTAGTTTAAATGAGTACCTCACCATGGTGACACAAGTCATGATCCAGTTCACCCAACGATGAGAAAAGCCCAACTTTTTCATCACTCGCTCCAAGAATCACCAATCCACCCTGTGATATGCTTTTGACAAATCTAACTTACAGGCAAAAAAAATTTTAATCAGGATTTTATGTTGAATATGATGAAAACACTCGAAGGCCACCACACACTTAGACACAATCTTGTAAACGACATCGCACAAGCTGATGGGGCAAAAGTCAGCAACTCGTAATAGATCATTTACCTAAGGGTTCATCACAATGACTATGTCATTAACACCAGGTGGCATGATTCCGTTCTGGAAAAAAACTTTAATTACTCGTATAATCTACTCCTTGAGAACGCCCCAGTTCATCTGGAAAAAAGCGTGTCAACAATCCATCCCTTCCAAGGGCTTTAAGAACAGTGAATCCGCTATTTGTTGTAAATTTAGGGTTTATGGTCTACCCCCTATTCCTCTGCGCTTATCCGTGGTGCCGCTCATAATTCGCATATCTGAGGCTAGGGGGTAGGGAACTTCTTATACTGTCTTTCCAAAGAGTCCACCTCTTATACAGATATAAGATTCATAGTCTTTTTCACTAGTTTCCGGAATAGAGTCCAGATAAAATTACCAACCATGATCATATTTGTCTGTTTAACGGATTCTACCCGTTTTGTCCCCGAAGCACGCGCTTGTGAGCAACGCGCCATAATAGAGTGTAAATTCCTCTAATTATGTAGATCAACATTAGGGCTGTAATCTAATTATACGATCTAGCTCCTTCCAATCATCAGTGTACCCGGGTAGTCTTTCCAATATAAATAGTATATTTTATTTCACCGATAATCGACCAGCTTCCTTAAGTATATAAAACTTAAGTACATTCCAGCAAGTAACAATTCCATGCTAAACCTGTACAACAATTCCATGTATAAATACATGTATAATTCCATAATGAGGTATTTTGAATATTTAAAAATTCCAACCAATTTGAATATAGTTGCAGGACACATAATTCCAACATCTCCCACTTGTCCAAAACGATCATTCAAATATTCATAAACCCATAGCCTTAACATGCTTGCCACATACCTCCTGACTAAGAGGCTTAGTCAAGGGATCAACAATCATATTAACACTACGTTGAAAACCCACAAATATATATACGGTGATACTTCCCTTCAATATGTTTCCTTGTTTGACAGTTAAGATCACTAGAGGCCTTTAGTTTCCGCCTAATTATTCCAGCATAATTGTCCTCGACGTCTCGAGTATTATTTCCTCAGGTGTAATTCCACCTTTGTAGGCACCTTGAGTATTTTGTTTCCTCAAGTGAAATTCCGCATCAATTATTTTCCATCACATATATAATAATATGATTAATTCCACATCGAGTCAAGTATAAGATAACCATGTTGAATAAATTTTCAAAACCACATAAATATTAAATCCAATCAGTAAATGAAGTTTCATCAGTAACCATGCTTTGAACGAAATTCCTGACTTCGGTCAGTGAACCTGCACCATATTAGTACTAAAAATAATAATTGAATATGCGTACCTGGACTTATTTCTCATCTCGTAGATACAGTAATAACTTCCTCAATGTGTTTACTTTAATATAAAGTCCCAAACAAGTGACAAGTGACAAGCTGTGATGCACTTTCCACAGTCTTATATGATGTGCGAGATTTCCTTAGCTGCTCGTCTTTCCTTCCACTACTTGAATGCAGCATAAATTCAGAAAGCTAAGGTATGATTGTATAATGAAGATACAATTGATTTCAACAATATTATTATCCCTTCGTCCTCAGGAGTTCCAAACATAATTCCTCATTGAGTTTGCTTCCAGGTACTTTAATAAGTTTGCAATTTTCCATAAGAAATGTTTCAATACATACCCTATGTAGTTCCACTCCTAAAACATAGGAAGCTTCAAACATTCCTTAAATATGAAATTTAAAACATGACCAAGCTTTCACTTGCATCAATGTGACTTTATCATTGCAAACAACAAAACAATGTTAACATACACAATAATAATGCAAAAATATTATACACTTACAGTTGTAGATGACCACCTTGCTTCATTTAGAAAACAATATGAGACCTGCTATTCCATTGATGTGAAGCTTGTTGTAAGACCATACATTAATGTATTCAATTAGAAAACCATGTCTTTAGTTCCTCTTTCCCTAAATTCCATGAGAGAGAGTTTCCACAAAGTATATTTTCCTTTGCACAAAGAAAAATAAGATAAAACAATGGGCTTGCGGTTATTTGGTATGATAATAAGTTCCCAAACTATATAATTCCTCGTTGAGTTGATTCCTTCCCGCACTTCCACCCACAATTGACAATGATAAAAAATAAGCCTCCGTCAGAAACTTCTGTTATTCCTCTAAACTTTAGAGTGAGTTTAAAAAACACACATAACAATTACTCAGGTATGACATTCCATCCCACTTATCCTAAGCATGTTAGTGTCGGGAGTTTCACATGTTGTCTCGCTTGGGGTCAAGTTTATATTCTAGTATGATTGCCAATAATTCCACCCTTGATCATAAAAATAATTGTGTTCCTACTTTCCACCAGTTTTCTTTTTTCAGATAAAAATGAAAACACCCTTTGATCCACTAGAATAACCATGAAAAAATACCTGGTGTGTGATTTGTAGTAATTGAGAATTTCCTGCCAAAATATAAGATTTCCTTCCAGTCCAAAAGACGTGACCGTGCTAGATGAACAACAAATGGCAGTATGCAACGCTTCTTCCAAAAAACAAGATGCTAGTAAAAGTACTCAATTTCTACATTTAATTATGGAGTGTATGTTCTACTACAAGGTGACTAGTTCCATGCCCTTCACATATACAAAGATATATTCCTGAAGTGTACTTCCCCCACTAATCGGTTGTTAAAACTATGATATTCTTTAATCAACTGATTTTCCACTTCAGTATAACATGTGACCAGCACAAATAAAACCTTCCGACTTTGTATAATAAAAGATAAGCATAACCATATAAAAGTGTAATCATCAAAGAGTGAGATGAAATAATTAATCTGACCTCTAATGGGAGTGCATAAGGATATCAAAATAAATAATGATGTGAAGCTCTTTATCTCTTTCCACCTCCAGAAAAGGCGTAATAACGAAAAATAATAAAATATATATGCTTCACGAGTATGATAGTCCTCCCACTAAAGTTTAGAATTCTAGAATGGTAAACCACTTAATCATGTTCCAAGATATGTGACCAAGTCGTACATGTCATAAATGTTGAGACTCCAAGCATGTGTTCCCATAGTTGGTATTCCTCCAGTTGGAGTTATCTTCCCCAAATAAATATTTGGGTTGCTAACTTCCAATGGACCATAAAAAAAGAACATACCATTATACGAAATTCCTTGGCACTAATTTTATCATTGAGTAATATTTCCACTCTTCCGTTTCCAAACAGTAACTCCAAGATAGAACAATAAATCCAATACCTTCTCACTGAAGTTGCATAGAGTGTCCTATAAAAAAATAGTTTTCCTCCACAAGGGACTTTGATGGCATAATTCCAACCCGAAGTATGTCGAACTCAACATTAAGTACTAAGTAATAAATTTTCCTTTGGGATTGCTCTGTGCCAATATAGTTGCTACTGTATTCCAACAATATATGTTGTATATAAACAAGCACCATAATCCAACTATTTGGGAAAAAAATAGCCTCAAATAAAT
>NC_057805.1:461045060-461045678 GCF_018294505.1 Triticum aestivum | reverse complement strand
ATATATATATAGTGCAAATATTATCATTAGATATATCGACAAATGAAGAGAAAATTTCCTTGTCCTTGGAGTGACTCCCATATTCCTCCATACACAAGTGATGCTCCATAAATAACACTTCTTTGAAATCCCTTTTCAGGTTATGTGTAATTTTCCGGACAATGTTTCCACCACAGCAATTTTCAGTATTTAATCATTTGTTCCGTGTTGTCCATCCACAAATTTAATCTGAAGTTCCTGGTGAATTTCTTTGATGGTGTAATAAAATAAATCAATCGAACAAAGTTAGCTTGCCGTATATGCATTCAGTTCACTTTCCTTGAAAGCATGGGTCCTAATGGTGCGTGTGCTCCTTCCGGCTGGCTGGCCGTTGCTCGTACAAGTACGCTTCCACGTTTATTGTCTTGCCCTTCCTGCATATACAGAGTACTAAACGCACTCCATCAACAGCAAAAAATAATACTAGCAATAATAATAATACCTCATGCTAGTTCTGTGTTGCGGTAGTGGAATTTAGCTAGCCGCCAGATTCTGTGCAATCTATCTCCCTGCGCTCGCCAAGGAGTAGCAGACTCGGCGTGTGAGGTGGATATATAGAAGAGAAATTAGCAGGGCCCC
>NC_057805.1:461040490-461043890 GCF_018294505.1 Triticum aestivum | reverse complement strand
TTCCTTATAGAAAGATACGCACACAATTTATCATGTATATCGCCAGTAATTTTCTCCTTGAACAAATCAACCAAAGGATCCAGGTTAAGTGCCACATTGTGTTCAATTTTTGTATGGAAATAATTGCTAGCTATCTGACCCATGATCGCATGTGCATGTTCTGATTGTCCATTTTCATCCAGAAGTGACTAAAACCTTATTTTTGCGTGCAAAAAAAACTTGGTTGATGTCCCCCTCTCTCAGCCAATCAATTTCCAACATCAATTTCCTAATACACTATCAGAACCTTCTCACTTGCCTCGGCATTCTCCTCCTATTGCCTGACATGTACCGCTTCCCCAGAACCGCGTTCTCCCCTTTGCTTGCCTCTATGATAGCCAGTGCTTGAAGAGGTCGTGGGTTGCCCATCGATCGGCTTCAGTCGAGCGTCATCCACTAAGGGAGCCCCTTTTTCGCCCCCACCTATCTCCGTGTTCATCTTGGCCGCCTCCAAGGCGCTCACCACTCGCGGCACATTCTTGGTCATGGACTCATGGCAACATAGGTGTTGTCGCCGTCACGCGCCATCGATCCGGTAGAAGGTCGCAGTCAGGGAGCTCGCGGGGTTTAGGGTGCTCTCCCCATTGAGTATGCCGAAGATGGGGTTGTCCTTTTCCTGGAGGAGGGCTTAGGGTTCGTGTCCTTCCCGGACTCCAGTCGGCGTGCTGCCACAAGACTTCCTGCCAGACTCTTTCCGATCCGATCTACAACACGTCTGCCCGAAACACGAAGTCCTAGCGAAGCAAGGGTGGATGCAGCTGCAACAAGCCCCATCGCATGAAGGGGCGTGCATGGCATGGCAACGTCTCCGGTGGGCAGGAGCCAAGGGGTCGCGCGCTAAACCCTAACATCTTTTTTTGAAAGACCTAAACCCTAGCATCCACCTTGCTCTATATCTTGGGCCGTATCAAAGCCATGTCCCTAATCACAACCTTGCTTGGAGTAGTAATCTCGATATCTTACCCTACCTGGACTTTCTTCTCTAGAAACCTGGAGCTTCCGCCCGTGCATATCTACCTGGACCTTCCGCCCGTGCATATCTAGCGGCGGCTACATATACTTGGCTCCTATCGATGTAGTACACGCCCTCGATCAAGAACACAACGAGACCATCGGACACCCATCGAGAGACGTGAGATTCTAAACCATGGTTCGGCCGAACCTATGGTCCACGCCGTAGGATTGCCCAGCCTTCTGCATGTGGATCCGTGTACCATTTGAATTCAAAAAAGGATCAATTAAGGCCCAAACAGCCAGAGGCCTCGTTAGTCTCTTTGATTCCAGCGATTAGCTGGCACAGCCCTAGGCCTGCGGAGGCTAGTTTTTTTTCATCGTAATGATGGATGGCACACTTATCTAAAAGCTTTAGCACTTGAGCCGATGGATGTTGGGCAGGACCATGAATAAAAAAAGCTATCCTGTGCTCATTCATTTGTGGTACTGTTCATCTTCCAGGCTGCTACATATAGCGGATGAGGAGCCCATTCTGCCAACAACTCCTTTGCTCGCAGCATGAGAGCTCCATCCGGCATGGATAGCGAAGAAGACACCTCTTTAGACCATCAGCACATGGCTGTTGATCTCACTCCTGCCGGCATGGATACGCTCTCTAACAGGTATTTACCCCGTTCAGTGGCCATTAGAAAGATGCCGTCTCATGTTTGATTTACATACTTATCTTTTTCCCCTGAAAAAATTACTCAAGCACCTGCGACCCCCTCCTTTCAGATCAAACAAAGGCATCACCGAGCTATCAGATTGTTCTAATCCTGGCTGTGGTGTTGTTGATTCAATCACAGCGAATCCAGAGTTCTCAGAACTGCATTCTGGAAGATCGGCACCTAAGCGGAAAAGGTAGTACATTTTGTTTTTTTACACTGGGATTTTTTAACTATTGTTAGAAGTAGTTTTTCTGTGGTGTACGATGGTGATAATGGCATAATTTATGAACTGTCAAGTGTCGTTTGTGTTGTTAATTAGTCTTGTTCGATATTTACAGCGAGGTTTTCAATAGTGTGAACCATCAGCAAAACGTCAGGTTTTGTGTGTAAATGACAGCTAGTTTTTTTATTAGTACTATTTTAGACTATATTTGCCGCCGTTAAAATTCATCAATGTTTGTGAGTACAACAGGATGTTCTTCGGAAAACATATCAACACAGTCTTTTAAGCAACACAATCCAAAAAATCGTGCTTAAAAAAATATTTAGCATAGTTTTGTAAGCACACTTTGCAAACAGGTCATGTTTTATTACTCCTCGGTTGTTTTGTTTCTCTACGTTTTTGCTGGGTCGTTACGTTATTATAACTTTGTTTTAATACTCTATAACGGTTTTGCCGAAATATGTAGTAAACGGGAAGCGTTTGAAGGAATGGACTACAGAATTGCCCCTGCAGTAAAAAGTCCGTTCCAGAAGTGTGTGGAGCGCGCTGCTTTTAGGGGTGATGCAGATGTGTTCGTTCCAAGTGTTGGAACAATCTTTGATTCAAAGGATGAAGCCTACGATTTCTACAACATGTTCTCTTGAGAGTGTGGTTTTGGTATTCGCTATGGAAAGAGTAGCACTAATAACAAAAATTACAGAACAATGCAGGACATCGTTTGCCAGTGTGCGGTATGCATCATTTTAATCTTAATTGTTTGTTTTTGTCTCGGTCGGATTATTGGTTCATACTTTTTTTTGTCTGCCTTTCACTCTGTGTCTTTACCATTATTACAGGGCAAAGAAGAATGGCCCAACACAACAACATGCCGCATTGGTTGTGAAGCTCGTATAAGACTACATCAAACTGACGACCATGGATGGTATGTGACCGTTTTCATTAACAAGCACAATCACCCACTATCTGTGAAGTGTGGCGAGAAAAAACAGTGGAAATCACATAGCGTTATAAGTCCTTTAGCAAAGGATTTTATTCGTAACCTCAGGGAGAACAACATCAGGTTTGACCAAATATACAACATATTAGGGTCAGGTCTTGGCTCTTCTCTAGGCGTGCCTTTTAGGAAGCAGACATTGAGAACTCTCTGTGCAACCATAGCTCATGATTCCATCGCTGATGATATAGCCAAAATGTAACACCCGGATAATCATGCTACAGTAATCTCACGCTAATCTTGCCACGTCACCTCCGTTACTGTTGCTAACCTCGCCGCATTTCGAAACGGAGTCAAATTCAAATTTAAAATTTAATCAAACGATAAAAGTTTTCAAACATCAAAACAAAAATGTTCGGTGGGTGCCAAATAATACACTGGTAATTATTGTGGAGAAAACTCCTTTTTAGAAAATGCCTAAGTATTTTAAAATGGATTAAAAGGTGAAAGAAAATAAATAAAAGAAAATGCAAAACAAAACAG
>NC_057805.1:461037859-461038975 GCF_018294505.1 Triticum aestivum | reverse complement strand
GCCCTGGCCCCCCTGCTCCCTGGTCGCCGGCGGCCCACAGCGCCCAAGTCGGGTGCGCCCCGCGGGCCAGTGCCCGTTCGGGCTGGGCCCGATAGCCCAGCACCCAATTGCCCCCCTGGCCCAATGACAAACGGGCCCCTGCTAAATAAAAATAAAAATAAAATAAATTAATAATAATAATAAATTAATTAATAAAAATTAATTAATAAATAAATAAAGAAAATAAAAATAAAAATAATTTTAATTAATTAATTAATTAACTAAATTAATTAAGTTAACCAATCCTGTTTATATTAATTAAGCGGTAATTATTTAGCTAAACACTAATTAACCTAAACAGTGAATGACAGGTGGGTCCCACTGGGCCCACATGTCAGTTGACTTAGTCAACCCCTGTTGACTGCTGATGTCAGCATGACATCATGCTGATGTCATAAATCCAAATTTCGTATTAAATTAAATAATTAATTAAATTCCAGAAATTAATAAAATCTTTAGAAAATCATATCTTTTAATCCGTAACTCGGATTAAAATATTTTCAACATGAAAGTTGCTTAGAACGACGAGACGAATCCGAATACGCTGTCCGTTCGTCCACCACACCTCCCTAACCTATCGAACTAGCAACTTTCCCCCTCCGGTCCGTCTGTCCGAAAACGCGAAACATCGGGAATACTTTCCCGGATGTTCCCCCCCTTCGCCGGTACCACCTACTGTCGCGTTAGGACACACCTCGCACTGTTCATTGTCTTGTCACGCATCGTCATGCTTATGTTTGCATTGTATTTACTATTTCTTCCCCCCTCTTCTCTCCGGTAGACTACGAGACCGACACTGCTGCTGCCCAGTTCGACTACGGAGTTGACGACCCCTCCTACTTGCCAGAGCAACCAGGCAAGCCCCCCCTTGATCACCAGATATCGCCTATTCTTCTCTATACTGCTTGCATTAGAGTAGTGTAGCATGTTACTGCTTTCCGATATCCTATCCTGATGCATAGCCTATCCTTGCTACTATTGTTGTTACCTTTACCTGCAATCCTACATGCTTAGTATAGGATGCTAGTTTTCCATCAGTGGCCCTACATTCTTGTCCGTCTGCTGTGCTATACTATC